>NC_072739.1:142409806-142518139 GCF_026930045.1 Uloborus diversus
GACTGTTAATAAAGCATCCTGTTTTGCAGCATGAATAAAGTAATTGTCAAAAGTGTGTGGAAATTGTACAATAGGTAGTTCAAATCATTTAGTAAAAGATGAAAAATGATTTGAATTATGCAAACAGCATGCCATTCGTGACATTTATATTTTACCGCAGTTGTAAAAGATGCAACCAGACCACATCATCAAGAGGCGTTTTTTCTTCTGAGGAGAAGAAAATCACCTAGGTTTTTTTTCTCCCCCACAATAAGGCTGCGCATGCGCATTAATGGATCCAATCATTCGCGAACATAGTGTGATTTCCCGATACAGCATCCATTCTTTCCTGCAGCTTCCCTATCGTCGGAATGCTATTACCACGAGAATTTGACACCCAAATGGGTGCAAAGCGCAATGGGTGCAACCGGGGCTCTTGTCGATGCGAAACTGCACAAGGGCTTTAGTTTAGCCGAGGGCATTTCAAAGCCAAACGAAATACTCAAGGGATTTTTTGAAGCATAATCACACGATATGGGCACTAATAATTTTCTGCATTATACAAAATCCACCGCGATGGAAGACCAACGTCTCACCACCATTCCACCCAGCCGACCACAATCTCACAGTAATTCAGCCATTTGCCATAGTTTTGCAGAAAGTTTGCATTAACTCTCATATATATAATAGCCAATTCACTGATCGAGTAACTCTTCTGACGTCACCAACAATGAAACTCGCGCCATAGCACGATAATTTGATAATTTTCTGACAATGTTTGACATGCAGAGAAATGCTTTATTTTGACGAGGCTAAACTGGATCCGGTAACTTAACTCTTTTACTGGTAAGACTGTGTCATTTCAAGGGAATGAAGAAACGAAAAAGTGGTCAACAATGAACGCTGTCTACTAGAGTTTAGGATTAATCCACTTGAGTTAGGGTTAAAATTTCAACTGTCACGATATAGTCAAACAGGCAATTGCTTCGTTCAAATGTAGAAGCAATTTCCACCCGTTATACCTTAACGGGTGATCTTCTAGTTATAAGATAATCACCAATTAAAACCTGCAACGCTTGTGTGTCGAAAACGACAAGTTTCTTCCTCGAACAAGTGCTGATGGGCGTATGAATAGATCAAGAATACAACATGCCTTGAATCCCACGTGATTGGTTTAAAAACAATCTAAAAATGCTACCAGAACTTTGAAAACGTTCACTGAAGACTAACTAGAATAAGTAGACTTTTGGTTTGTTAAGAATGAAGAACAATAACAAGGAGTAAATTGTAATAAGACCAACAGAGTTTCTTTCTTTGTAGCAGTATAGCACTCACTCATTTTTCATTGAAAGATCGCCTTGAACCCATGCGATTGGAAACAATCTAAAAATGCTACAGGGCTTATGAAAACGCCCTCTGATGACTAGAATAGTTAGATTTTTGGTTTGTCAAAAAGGAAGAACAATAACAAGGAGCAAATTGTTAAAAGACCAACCCAGTTTCTTTCCTTGCAGTTTCCACTGAAAGATCAATTTGAACCCAACCCACGCAATTAGTTTAAACAGTCTAAAAATGCTACCAGGACTTATGAAAACGTCCACTGATGACTAGAATAGGTAGATTTTTGGTTTGTCAAAAAGGAAGAACAATAACAAGAAGCAAATTGTAAAAGCACCAACCGAGTTTCTTACCTTGCAGCAGTATAGCACTCAATCATCTTTCACTGAAAGATCGCCTTGAACCCATGCGATTGGAAACAATCTAAAAATGCTACCAGGGCGTATGAAAAAGCCAACTGATGACTAGAATAGATAGATTTTTGGTTTGTCAAAAAGGAAGAACAATAACAAGAAGCAAATTATTAAAAGACGAACCCAGTTTCTTTCCTTGCGGCTTCCACTGAAAGATCAATTTGAACCCAACCCACGCCATTGGTTTAAACAGTCTAAAAATGCTACCAGGGCTTATGAAAACGTCCACTGATGACTAGAATAGGTAGATTTTTGGTTTGTCGAAAGGGAAGAACAAAAACAAGGAGCAAATTGTAAAAAAGACCAACCGAGTTTCTTTCCTTGCAGCAGTATACTCGTCTTTCAGTAAAAGATCGAGAACACTTCACGCCTAGTTTGACTTTTCCGAGCCGATGGAAACCTCTCCCACGTTAATCTGGTTCTATCTTTAGAAGGGTGCACTCAGGGCAGAGAGAACACAAGAAGGCAAGAGAAAAAAAGTGTCGATGCCGGGTTGTCGCTCCAGCACAACGAAGTCGTTGAAACACGCTTCTGACAGTCACTTTGTCACCCGGCCGCTTCGTTTTAACAGACAGATGAAACTTTCATCTGGACCCGTTCCACTTGTGGCTCATTAAGCTGAGCTCCCACTCCACGCAATCTTCGTTGCTGCCATGATGACAAGTCGATGTTTAGTTTCTTCGATGGATTATTTTTTTTTCCTCCACCAAATTACGTTATTGGATATGGTTTTCTCGAAAGACGCATGCTAAATGTTAAACTTTGAGCCCCTTTGAGTGAAAAGTAACATTCTGAAAAAAGTTACACGTCTACAAGTCGCTAGGTAGTTTACCAGAAGTAAGACGCATATCATTCTTAATATAAAAAGAAGTTAAATATTTTCTTTTCCACAAGAAGTCAACGACTACTTTCAATTCACGTTCGTGCGTGCTTTAGAATAGGGGGAGGTATCATTGTCCTGGGAATGGGGGAGGGGGGTCAAGGTATTTTGATGAGCACTAGAAGAAGGGACTTCTTGGTGATCCCCACCACAATATTATTCTTATTTCTGTTAAAGAATTTAGAGCTAAGAAATATTTTAAAGATACTGAAACATAGAATTAGGGCATCCAAAAGCCCCAATTTGACCAGTTTCGTATTAGCGCTTGTTTTAATGAGATAAGGTGAGGGCGCCTGGTACCATTCCATGGTACCAGGGGTGAGTTCGAAAATTTCCCAGTACCAGAACACCAATGAAAATTAATTGAATTCCGAGTTGTAACCAATTTTATGTGGAAGGGGAATTTATTTTTGCAGAAAATCATTTTCTGGATGCAGGGGTGAATTGGTGCCGGATCGTTCCGGCACCAATTCACCCCTGCATGGTTAAGTTAGGTACCCTTGGTGATCCCAGTGGGTAAGTCTCTATTTTCCCTCTCACAGTTCAGAATGCGCTGATTTTCATACCTTTTAGTGAAACCGAAAATTACTTTAAATACTATTGAGGACTCTAATACCATGAAAACAAAATGCTATTTAATTTTATATTTTAAACAACATTACATTGATGAATGCGAACATGAAAATTATTGCATTGACATAGTGCTCACACGATCAACTGGCGTTCCAACTTTTTGTAGGGGGAAATGCGTTAAGTTTAATTCAAGAACTACGGGAACAATTAAAAACTAGAAAGATATACAGATTTCGAACTAGCCTAAGTTATGCTTCAATAAAAAAGAGAAGAAACATTTGGTGCCTTTGAAATGACTTGGAAAAATCAAATGTCAGACAGTTGGAGCGTAGAGCCAAGCCACGCACTTGTGAAGGTTTCTGGCATGAATGCGTCGCAAAAAAAAAAAAAATAATAATAATAATAATAATAATAACAATAATAATAAAATAAAAATGAAAATTAATTTGAGTTTTGACATCTGGAATTCAAATTATGTTTTTCGCAATCACGAGTGTGTGTGTGACTGTGTGCAGGTATGAGTGTGTGGGTAGTTGTGTGTATGAGTGTTTGTGGTAGGGGGGAATGTTTATGTGTGTGTAGGCATATGTGTTTGTATATGTGTGTAGGTATATGTATGTGTTTGTTTGTACGTGCGTGTATGTATTCGTGTAAGTGTAGGCAAGTAAGTGACGCAACCTGGAGGCGGTTTTCGCTAGAGGAGCAGCATCGTGAGGAGCCGGTCGACGGTCATGCTGCAGAGGGTGTTGGCGGGAAAATAAAATGATAGCACAGCAAAAGTCAAATGAAAGCAATAAGCAATCGTGATTGCTCAAAAAAAGAAAGAAAAAGAAAAAGAAAACGGGATCCGGGCACTAGAGCCGAAACTAAAAGGTCTTCTAACAGACGATCCATAATTAAAAGGTCAAATGGAAGCATTAACCGGTGGAAATAGTATCCAACATCCAGCGTTCCAGCGAATATAACATCCGTAACTAAAAGGTCCAAAAAAGGTTTTTTTTCCATGGGTAAAAGATCCCATTTCTTAGACAAGTAGATCACCAGGTTCTATTTTCTGAGCAAGAAGGATATAAGGTCAAAACTTTGAAGTTTGTCTTTGTCAGAAAAACCTTACAATGATATTTACATGAAAAATAGATGTTTTCCATGCATTCCTAGCTAGCTATCTACAGATTGTACTAGCAAACTCACTGACGTGATACGCCAGGGAGAGTTTACTTTCTTTTGATGAGGGATTCTCTACGGCCTGATCCGACAAATTGTTACCGATTTCTTCAAAGATCTTTCCAGAACTCCTTCACCAGTTCAGTCTGAAAAGTCGAATCCTTGAGATTTTTCAACAGCCTAAGAACATAAACTTCTTAAACCAGGAAGAGGGCTGACCACATATTTTTTTCCATGTCCGTATTTGAATATGGCATAGCTCTTGCAGCGCAGGGGCTATAGGAGCGTCTAAAACCTAAGAGCACGTCATTCGTTCCGAACGTGGCTGAATAGATCTTCTCAAGTTGATGGAAGGTACCCGAAACAATATGTCGGATAACTATGTCACAGTACATTAAACCACGTGACGTAAATGTGCATTCATTAGTCTTATAAGTATTAGTATTATAAGTGAATCCCAAGTAGTTTTTTTCTTCTTGCGAAAGCGTAATTAATGTTGTTTAACATTAAAGCAGGAGTGCCTACCTAGGGAAAGGGGAAGGGGTTGAGGGGTGTTTTTCTCATTTGGGGGGGGGGGGCGGCTCTTGTTTTTTGGGGAGTCTTCGCGATATTTAGGGGAAGCGCTCTAGGGTTGGGCACCTCTGGTTAAATGACGAAATAATGATTGAAAAAAAATCGCGCCGGTTTAAGTAGGTACCACGGTACAATAGTCTTCACCATATTTATTACTTATCACCGTGATTAATTACAGTTTTCTAAAGTTTAAATATTAAATGTTAGTAAATTACTTACAAATATTTACTTATTTTATCCTTTTTAGCAAATTTTTCTTTTCTGTATTTGAGGAAATGTGTCAAGATCTTTTCAGAGGATGTCTACATCCTCCACTGATCCTCAGTGACGCCTACGCACATATCCAATGCAATATGTCATTTCCAGCCAAGAACTGCAGTTTCGTGCTTATTAGCACTCATCAGCCCGGCATAGGAAAGTTACTGCGCTGGAGATGGAAAACCTCTTAAGGAAGTCAAGAGTGCCAAACAAACTGGTAGCTAATATAGAATTAGCGCAGAACAGACGAGTGACCGAAGCAATGGTTCGGTTCAGCTCGAGGATTGAAGGCAAGGCATGGTATATTCAGTAAATTACCGCGGGGCCCGATAGCCAGGGCTAAAGAGCGCTGGCTATTGGGCGGTAATTTACTGAATAATGATAAAGTATTTGGTCACGCAAACACTTTATCATTAATAAATAAAAATGAAAAGCTTATATTCAGTGCACATTCTTGCTATCTTAATTTAAAATTATCTATGAACGTTTTTTTGTAAGACTACTAATTTTATTCAAATAATGCGGAGATCTGAATAAACGACTTCCGCATAAAAGTGATTCTTCTGTTCAATCATGCCAGCAGGGTGCCTTGAGTATTTTACAGTTTGAAATCAAGAAAACTAAAAAATATGAGATGGGGCAAAATTGGCCCATATGCGTCAAATTTACCCCAAATGATTTGCAAATACAGCATTTAGTAATCATCTGTCTATTTATTGAACACGAATGCCGAATGTTTGCAAACTGTCTCAGTCCATCTGGCCGCTCTTAGTTCACAAACAGCAACATTTGCATAAGCGTGTTTTTGTTTACAAGTGACCTTTCCCAACATTCCACTCAATTACTGGCAACTTCAGACCCCGAGTTTCACCAACGACATCAAACACCGCCCACGTTTGCATACGGACAGGGCTTTCTCTACACGTAACATAACGTTTTCTCCGCAACATGTTCGCTTACCCCTAATCATCTTGTAATGGACGGCCAAAATGCCGATGACTCAAGAATTATAATATCCATGCCGGTCTTAATTGATTTGTAAGGCTCCGTAATTGCAGCCTTAGTCAGGAATGTCTTGAGTGGGCCCCTCCCTCAGTTGTCAATCCCACGATTTATGTCTTCCTCGTTGGCAACCCCTACTTTCGAAAGCGTCGCGTCCTCGTATAATGAGATGGCTTAGCACATGGTGGGATGAAATTTTAATTTTTTATGGCAGGGTGAGGCAGATATTTATTTCAATCTGTTTTTGGCAACATCATTTCAAAGATCTTTGATACAAAGATCTAGCTTAAATATCTGAAATAATGAATTGCTTGATAAGTAAGTGGTCATAAAAGGTTGTTTTTGTGTTGGCGCTAAACCCTCCTTAGAGGAAAGGGACACATTTGGATTACAAATCGATAGCAATTACTGTACCAACTTGTCTTTTCAACACGCCTTTCTTCTGCAGTGCGACGCAAAAGTTTAGACAATGAGCAAATTCACACATATTTCGAAATCTATTTATTTAGTTTTCCCTAAGACTACTTTGGTCTAAAGTGCTATGCATACTATATAATATTTATAGCAATAAAAAGTTGACTTGTGCATTTTACAAGTTTTTACATTGTAACAAAAAATTAACATTGTCTCAAAAGTTTAGACACAAACGAAATAAAAATTAAATAAAACAGTTTTAAAACCTGCTTGTGCATCCATTCTTCTTTATTGGTTCATAAATACGAGTTTCCATCGAAGAAACTAAATCTTGCATGGTTTGGGCTCAATTTCGTACCATACTTCCTCAATAGATCTCTTAAGTTCCGATACAGAAGTGTATTGTCTACCATTGCTGTAAACTTTGCGACAAATGATGCCCCAAAGATTCTCTATAGGGTTGAGGTCTGGGCTACACGCTGGCCGATTGAGAACTTTTATATTATTTGAATTTAAACAAGATTTTGTGTTTCCTGCAGTGTGAATCAAAGCATTGTCTTGCTGAAATTCCCACTGAGGGTCCCCTCTAAGCTCAGCAAATGGTAGGAGATTATCCTCTAGTGTCTTAGTGTAATGCTGTGATGTTTGGCGACCGGTGGTAAAGGTCAAAGACACTTGTGCTGTGATGTTTGGCGACCACTGGTACAGGTCAAAGACACTTGTGCCGTGATGTTTGGCGACCACTGGTAAGGTCAAAGACACTTGTGCTGTGATGTTTGGCGACCACTGGTAAAGGTCAAAGACACTTGTCCATTGTAGCCAAACGCTGCCCAAACCACCACAGAGCCACCACCTTGTCGGCGACTAAAAAAACATCTGGGTTCCTTCCGTAAGTCATGCCAGTACGATGTCCAGCCATCTGAACCATCCAGATTCCACTTTTTTTCGTCGCTAAATATTACTGATATCCATTTCGATCCATATGACATATGATTTCGAGCCCACACCATTCGTTGTGATTTATGATGTGGCTTTAGAGCTGGTTTCTTTTTCATTTTGCAGTGAACCATTGTCCTTGTTTCCAAAATTCGTCTACGAATCGTATCCTGTGATACCGAAAGCCCCCAAGGAGCTTTGAACTTCACGAACAGTCATTTATTGGGCACTTACTAGTCTTTGGATCTGACGATCATCTCGTTTAATTTAGAAGCGATATGCTGAGTGTTAGAGATTTAAAATGTGTTTCATGTCCCCAATTCGTTGTTTGTTTGTTGTTTTTTTTTTTTAATTTTTTAGCGAAATACTAAACGATATTTTTACATGATCTATTTAGTTATGTACAATTTTTCTGGGTGGATCTGGCCCACCCGGCCCATAATGACGAGCCGCCCCTGGTTACCTCATCCGCTTTAATCTGCTTAGCTCGCGGCATCTCGACTACCAAGTGTTATCGTTGGCAGATCTTAAGTACAAGAGGTCTGTGATGTCATCTCTTTTAAATTTTCATATACGAAAAAAAAATTCACAGAAACTCGTAATAGTGTCTAAACTTTTGCAACAAGCAAATTTCTATTTTTATCCAAAACAGTATTGTTAAAGCATATCAAACAATTGTATTTTGGTTGTAGTATTTCAAAAGAGTTTCTGAATATATTGGCAGACTTTTGTATTTCTACTATCGCAATTCTAAATTCTATAGCTGAAGAACGTCATTGTCTAAACTTTTGCATCACAGTGTATTTGTTAGAAGAATAGGAATTCTGAGATGCGGTCAGAATGTAGTAAAACTGCTCTCCGCAACAATTTTAACATGTAGGACTTCAAAGTGTGGGGAGTGAGGTAACAATGGGGGAACAACAACGACAGATTTCATAAAAACTAAGGCTGCCTTTCCTAAACCAAACACAACTTTATGCCTAAATTTATGAAATAGCTTCAAACAATGTAGCTGAACCTATTGTAAATAAGTTCTTATTTTAATATTTTGTTTCCTGAAGATTGTACAGATTGCTTGAGGCTGAAGCAATCTGTACAGTCTTCAGTTCAACAGACACTGAATATGTACTACAATTAGCAAATTGCAAATCAAATAAATTGTAAAGCATAACATTTCAACCCAAGGTGGCTAAAAGTACTAAAGGATCAAAGTCAGGGGTGCCCACAAGGGCAAAGGGGGGGGGGGAGTCCAGGACTTAAATTGCGCCATGGAAATTTTAGAAAAGGACAGGGGAATGATTTGAAAATTTTTATAAGTTTTCTTTGTCTCATTTTAGGAGTGGGACTCTCGTTCTGGGAGGGGTACTCCGTAGCATTTGAGGGTGCGAACCCTCTCCCTTGTGTGTGTGTGGGGGAGGGGGGGGGGGAGGATGGGCATCCTTGCCTTAGTTAACACAAATCAGACCGTTAATCCATGAATTGTGAGAGTTGCTCTTTGCGACGTTCTGATTTATTCAAGTATCTTCCTTATTTTCCTTCGTGTCACTTTTCGAATATTCTTAACTGTCAACTACTACCTATAATGAGTAGTACAGTAAACTCCAATAATCCGAACTCCGACTATCCGAATCGCTTTCAGAATCCAGAAGGGAAAAAATAAGGAGAAAACGTACTGCGATTTGTAAAATAACGGATTCTGTATACGTCACATGTAAGCTTATTTTGTGCGAGTTTTGTGGCAAAAAATAGCGTTAAATTTAGATTTAAATTCAATAACCAGTATGTTTTCCTCAAATTTTGAGTTGTGCCACTTTCATTGCCGGGGTGTGATACAAAGCCGAATTTAGCTCTACGCCGCCCCCAGGCAGATTTGAAATCTGCCGCTTCCTTCACCACCCCCTAAAAGAATAAAAATTCCTTGACTCAAAAAAGATAAAAATTAGTGTTCCCGGAATTTAAACAGTCAAGCCTTTAAAGGGGTACGCCGATGGGAGGTTACTGTGACCTCCCAAATATTCCTTATTTGGCAAACTCTGCTGACGAGTTGGTAAATTTGAAGATAACATTGCAACATTGAGATTTTTTTTCGTTAGAAAAAATTTCTAAAATTTTTTTAAATGAAACCTAATGCTCCTTCTCATTGGAGGTTATGTATGTATTATAAGCGTGCATGCTCGCATTTTAAACTTTAGTACGGCATTAAAAACTGTAAGTCAAACTCCCAATTTAAGTGCGACTTCTTGCCAAACACAATGACACCTGCTTTTCGTCAATCGACGCCCGCTTTTCGTCTTCACACTTATTGTTTAACGCTTATCTATTTCCACACATGCTTGAAAAATATTTAATTTTCATAAGATGTGTGAAAGGAAATATTATTAAATTACAAGAAAAAGATCTCACTATAGAAAGTGAGAGAATGTTAATGTTTCACTTTCAAGAATTAATTCAAAAACATTTATGGTCAATGAAAACATTGCCGCCCCTGAAAATTTGCCACCCTAGGCAGCTGCCTACTCTGCCCATTGGGAGATTTGGCCCTGGTGTAATATATACAACCAAGATTATAAATATTGGAGCTACAGCACTTCTGAGTAAAGCTAAATTTCTAGCAAAAGAAGTTCAGGAGCCCTATGGTCGTCAAAACTGATTTTGACTCGTAAATAGTCTAAATACCTTCTAATATGTCAAACTCTAGCAAAATTAAAGTGCAAAAGCTGAGCTTTCGTGAGCTACAATGCAAATTATGCCCAGCTGTTGAGTAATATATATATATATATATATATATATATATATATATATATATATATATATACTAAGTAATACGTTGATATTTAGTAACAAGAAGGGTTTAATTTCTATTAAAAGAAGTGCAGGAGCGCTACTCCCGTGAGTTCCTGTACAAATTAATTTCTGGAAAAAAAAAAGAAAGAGAGACAACTAAAAGCCACGAAACTTTTAACAGCCGCAAAAAAAAAAAAAAAAAAAAAAAAAAGTAATCTTGTTAGGGCTGGTTTTGAAAGCAGATAAGTTGAAATTGATGTTCATTTAACAATTTAACTCGCGTTTTTCTTAAGATTTTGATGAATAATGTTTATAAGTTTCCCAAAATGCATTTAGACATGAATTAAACTTACATTTTTTCCCCTAAGTATTTTGAGAGGTCATAAACATGAGAAAATAAAACAATTGATTTATTAATAGCTAATCAATGAATACATGAATATCAACTGCTTGTGCTAAATAATGTTTCGTAAACAGATGCACAACTTTAAACAAATAATTATGTTCTGAAATTTTTGACTTCTCCGATTTCTAATTTTGTGGTTCCCAAATTGGAAAATAAAATAAATTTTTTCATAAAACGTGGAAAAGGAGGGGGGGAGGTGCTCCCTACGAATCGCTGCCACTGTTGTGGGGGGAGGACAGGTGCACTAATGGGGGGAAGGGGGCCCTGTGGCTCTCTGCGGTCCTGGGCGTTGCAGAAAATTCCGGTTGTTGAAAAAAAAAAAAGAGCTCTTGAACTTTTTTTTTAGAAATGAGACTATGGAAACAAAATATTTTAATAACTATAGTTAGTGTCGCCATCTATGAATAGCTGCAATAAACTCAAACTACGACCTGAAACCGTGAAATATTTTTGAGCGCATGAAGGCAATATTTTCTGTGTATCGAAATCATTTTAATTTTTTCTTCACTCAGTTTTTCCAGACATATTTATGATATGCTTGATTTGAAATTATTTTTTGCATTTGTAAAACATTACATCATCGAGGAATTAATCTTTAATTAAGATGCTGGCTCACATACGAAATGGGCTAAAGTTAAGTCCCGATTTACGCGAGGGATGCGTTCCAAGGCCCCTCGCGTAAGTCTAAATTTCGCGTTGTGGAAAAGGGTATGTGTAAAAACTTTTATAAACATACCCAGTTGTTTTATACACTTGTAAACACCACCTCTGTTTTAAAACATTTCTTAACTATACATTATTGTTTCCTACATTTAAAAAAAAACTGAATTTTTATTTATATTTTAAATAAAAAAACCCGCTTTATTCAACATAAAATACTGCTACGGTGCATAAAATCAATGATCAATGGGAAAAGAAGACATAAAATAAACCAGTACGGTACGTACAGTATGAAGTAAGAAAAACAAATGCACAATAGTTTTACTGTACAGTTGATCCAGTAACGATATTTGTAACTTTAGAAAATGAAGATGATGATTTAAGTTGAGTGACCAATTCGTTAATTCTAATAACGTTTCCATCTATGGCAACACCCCTATTCCTGCTTCCTTAAATTCACAATACAAGAGCAGCTTCCATTTTCATATTTTTTGCATTTTTCTTAGATACTACTTGGTGAACTTTTACGGATTTCCGTTTACTTGACTTTTAATTGTACGTTGGACGATTCACTCATACCCTATTGTGCTACCTTCGACGCATTTTATAGTTGTTCAAGCACATAATCTTTAGCTTTTCTTAAACTGTCAGAAACTTTCTCTTTTTCTTTTGATCTTCACAAGATAAGACATCACTCTTAGGTGTCATTATATTTCAACAACTTTCATATCTAGAATGAAAAAAAATATAGAAAATGAGGAGTAATTATTTGTATAAGCGATGTATCAGACCAGTACGGTGTGGGAACAACGCACTGGTCCCACTCTCAGTGATGCTAAAGGGATGAAGGTCCATTCACGAAACATTTTTTTTAGTAGCCAATAACAAAGCCGATTACTTACACACCACAATTCTCTTCCGAAAATTTTCGTGTTGCGGGCGAGGAATTCGAGTTATGTCTAAAATTCCTTACTGGAAAAAAAAATCGCGTTATAGCTATTTCGCGTAAGTCGGATCGCGTTGTAGCGGGAGTCGACTGTATTTTGTGCTGAGGATGGAACTCGGTTTCAATTACATCTGTTAAGAAATTAAAGTTCTTCTAAATATTTTTTGGATTTGACTAGAAATCGTTTTATTAACGTTATTCAGAGCAGAATATATCGTCGCCTCAGAGCAACAGTAAGATATAAGTAGGCTTGCCAGATTTTTGGAATGTTCAACCGAGACACCCCAGACCCCCCCCCCCCCAACGTTGCGGGTATTCAAAACGGTTCACACCCTTAGCTGGTTTTTAGAGTGTTTTAGGGGCTAGATCATTCTTAATGCTATGAATAAATGGGTACAAAATTATGAACGAAAACCAGGAGTAATAATATATGATCCCAACAGATAAATTTAAACATTTTATTTCTTACATGTTCCCATTTTCAAGTTACTTAAGTAGAAACACTTTGAATAAGAAAAAAAATTGAACAATATTTACATGCATTTTTCACTGGCTAGAACTCTTTTGGTTTTAAATTTGTTCTAAAAACCTTCACAAGCTAATAATTCAATATTAATGTTACAAATGACAGAGTAATTATCCTGAATAATTCTACACTGTTAGTTTTTTTTAGGCTTCTTTGGTCATCTAAAATCAAATTTATCTTTTTCCTGGACATGAAGTAAACCGGCCATGACACCGGAATTTTGTCTGAAAACCGGGACGTCTGGCAAGTCTAAGTATAAGATAAAAAATGTGTAGTTGTGCACAAAATACTCTTAAACTAGTTTTAAATATAACTAATTGAAAGCATTAAAAATTTAGTACTCTCCACGGCCACAATACTAATAATTTGGTATGTTTTTAAAAAATCAAATAATTTATACAATACTGCCATGAGCAGGCAAACGGTAGTATCTTCAGAAACGAGTTTTCGAGATATTTGAAGAATTGAAGACACTTGTTTTTGTTTCAATATATACGTATGAATAACAATAGGGAAATCTTGAAATTGGACATTTTTTTCTACGGAAACCAAAAAGGAAGCTTTTACAATAAAGATATAACGTAAAATTGAAGACAAAAATACAAAAAATTAAAAATTTGCAGTTACTGCCCTTTACTTGCCCACGGCAGAATAAATATAATGAAAATAGCTAATACTAAGATAGCTTCAGTTTTCAAAGCAATTGAAGTATGTGTTCAATGTTGACGTTACATTTCCAAAGCGTAGGTTTTAACTTAAACTAAGTAGAAATTAAGAAAATTTATTCAAATATATAGACAATTTCTTTAAAACTTTATGAAAATTACCTTAATCTTCAAAGCAGATTAAAATTTTGTAGACAAAAAATTTTTAGTGAGAAGTAAATTCCAGCTAAACGCATGATTAATTTATTAAAAAATTCCTTTTGCAAAGTCTAAGAAATGAGAATGAAACACTAGTAAAATACTGCAACAAACTATTAAACAAAGAAAGTTGCCAAACATTTCTTAAACATCATAACATTAAGCTAAGTTTCTTCATCCCCCCCTGTCAATTTAATTTGCTAAAACAATCCTGTTTTTATTTGCACAGCATATGTAGTTTTTAGACCTGAAAAAATAAGTATTTTGCTGTTCTGTAGATAAACTATGTTAGCACTTTTAAGAGCCATTTATAAACAAAAACCAAAATTAAGCACTTTTTAAGAACAGTACAAAAAAAACTTGACTGCTTCTTTAAAAAGTTTTTAGATACTGAAGAAACTAATTACTTTTTATTTTTTGTGGTGTTATGATCAGCTATTGTGAAACAGAATAATAACAGCAATATTGCAAAGTGTATTCTTTATTTCTATACATGAATATAACTGAAGAAAAGCAATAATTTAAGCATCATACATATACATTAAGCGCTGACGGTAGAGATGTATAGAACTATCATCATAAAAATGAGTGCAGCGGCAAACCTAACATTTTTCCAAAAACCTATTTCATACAAAACAGAATACTGTGCATGAAATTAAGAGTAAGTTTTTAGAAAAGTGACTATCTTCAAAATATACAGATAAAACCAAGAGGTTGGAGCAATACAGATGTAAAAAATATATTGCTTGTAATAAAACAAACATATTTTAACAGCACAAATAATTAAAAAGAAAAAAACACTTCAAAATGATTAGATTTAAATACACGTAAATATGACATAATATTACATAATTAAACACGCTTGTTTTGGTCAGGTACATAAGGAGTTTCCTTGATATGGCAGTGTTGTTATAAGCCTAACCAGCTTCACACATCACTTGTGATATATATATCTATATAAAGATACACAATGAAAGCCACAACAAATGAAAATGGCAGTGTTGATATCAATATTTATTGTATCAAAGATTTCTTCTTGACTGCAGATCAAATTGTAGAGGGTTGTCTTATGAAGTTTATGATTCATTTATATTATGTAAAAAGAAATTATGTTCCTTTAAAAGCCAAGATAAGTTTTTCACATGTAGCACATGTTTATAGCAATCGTAGCCGAAGAAGCTCCAGTTCTTGCATGCAAAACAAATAAATTCATAGCATGGATTTTTAATGAAAATTTATTTTTGACTATTTAAGGGCACTGTTAAAAATCAAAGCTAGAAGTGCAAAGAAGGAATAAAAATTTCAGACAGAAGTTGTGAGGTTACAAAGAGCCCCTTTTTGAATGTAAAAGAAAGAGCGTCATGGCCTAGTCGTTAAACCATTTAAAAGGCATTCATTTTAAACTTTTAATTTTTTGCGTAAAAGGTAACAAATTAGATGTAAATTCTTGTGATTTGGATGCTATTTGATGCTATGGGCACCCATTGTAAGGGTACTTTATGCTAAGTTTGTTTAGCCAAATAAAAGTGTACAAGATTTAAATTTTTTGCACAAAGAAAAACAAATTAATTGCTTGTCCTAGTGATTCAGAGCTGGTCCCCCAGCAGTCCCATGTAAGGGTATTTCAGGTTCAGCCTGTTTAGACAAATATAATTGTACAAGACGGTGTGACTACTATTAAAATTTTAAGGGTGGGATAATTTGAGAATGGTTTTTGGTCTTTCTTAGGGGGAGGGATGTTCCATAGCATTTGAAGGGGTTGCACAATTACCTTTGAAACAGATGGGTACCCCTGCATTGAGGGAATGATTTTGCATCCTCAGTCCTGAAAATTTGAGGGGGGATGGGGGGGGGGTAGTTTGTTCTGATAGTTGCACTGTAAAGTCGATTGCAGTTTGGGTAATCAATACTATATTGTGTACTTAATTATTTTTATTTACCTTAATTGACATGCAGTTTTATGACAGCATTATTAAGAAGCATAATGTTTACGATTATTACAAAACATTTAATTACGGCAGAAAACGCTGGAGCAAAGACCAAACTTTTATGAGAGTTATCGAATCTCGCACATGGTAGACAAAACCGAAAGCTCTGAGTAGAACACTGAAAATTACTGACTTACAAGAGCTTCTTCTCTACGATTACTAACTAAACTTTTTCATAAATGAAAAGTAAGAAAATTATTTTGATACAAAAATTAAGAATTTTGCTGTGAAAATGTTTTGTTCTTAGGAATGATTGTAATGTAATTGATGAGACGGTGGGAAAGACAAGCCAGAATTCCTCAGACATACTTGGCAGGCAAAAGCAAAGACGTGTTGGGATTCAACAGATATACAAATATACAGGTTTTACATGATTGAAAAATATTCAACATAAACATCTACACATCATATATACATTCAAACAAAAAATCTTGAGTATATAAAATAAAAAACAAAATTTCAAGCATGCAATCATTTACATTTAAAAACCAAAATAAAAATAAAGGGGAAAAGCGGAAATTGATAATATAAATACCCACTGTTAATAATTGATAAGACTAATTTAAAGCATAATTATGAATTAGAATGACTAGATAAACAAACAGTGGATGAATTAAAGGGGGGGGGACCCCATTCAAGCAAAAGGAAAAATGATCATTTTCAAGCAGAAAGTAATTTCACGTTTTATTGAAAAATGCTTAAACTAATATAAATAAAATAAATCTTTTTATTCAATAAAATATTTATTCATTCAATAATTTAGTTTAAAAAAAACTTTTCAATCAAAGTTCAAAAATCAGGGGCTAAAATTCAAAATTTAAATAGAAAGGAGACCCCTTCCAAACTTTATAGGTCAAAGAGTTCACAGCTTTCTGGAAGGAGGGAAAATAGATGTATTGTTTAACTATTTAAGCTTTTTACTCATCTGTGCTTTCTAAAAGTTAATGTTTGAAGCCTTATCTCCATCTCCCGCAACTGTATTCAAATTCTTAGAACTCACGAACATTCATAAGTTATTTACTGTACAAAATAGAGCATTTAAGTGCCAGATTAAGGGGGAGCAAATCGGGGGTCCTGGCCGCGGGCAGCAAATTTACCTTTTTGAAACTCAATAAAAAAAAAAACTTGAAAATCAGCTGAGTTGAAATTTTCATATAACTAATGACTTTCAAAGAGAGGAAGAGCTGACAATTTTGGCGGGAATCCCATTACTCTATCACGATTTTTTCCCCTGATAAAAACTATTTACATCACTTAAAATTTAATAAATTATATAAAATAGAATGCTATAACTTCACACAAAACTAATGCATTAAAATCTCTCAAAATAAATAAAAATGTGACATAAAATAAATATCTTTTTACAATTACATGCAGCATTCTGATTTACAATTCTTCAAGATTGTTCAAATAACACAATAAAAAAACTATAAAAAAAAAATAATGCCAGGGAATATTTTATTTATTTAACACTAAATATTCATGTATATAATATTTGATGCATTAACACATTTTTGACCGGGTTATTTTTTGCGAAACTGAAAAAAATGCCTAACAACTTTTTAAAAAGTTGTATTTTAAAATGTACTACCTTTTTTTAAGCAGAGTTCTAAAACATTTTTTTCCCCTCTTTCCTTTTTTTTTCAACGGAGGAAACACAAAATCATAAATTGTGAGAAAATATGAGGTATGGAAACAAACAAATGGAAAAAAACAGAGGCATACAGGAAAATTCTCTCCTAAGACTAAAAAAGTGATTTACGGAGCTAAGAGTTAAAAGGAATAGAAATCGGAATTTGATAGCATTAATACATAAACAAATACATATGAAATTCCCTAGAGGCTCGTTTCATCAATAAATGGTACAGTGCTGTAGTTGAAAAAAAAAGGGAGGCAGGGGCTTACCTTGGGGTTTGGGGAACTCACCAAACAAAAAGGTGGTTTGAAACCAATTTACATCAAATTTGCATTGTTTACAAGAAAAAGTCAAATATTTCAGGGGACAGCGAACTACAGCTCTGTATGTACATAAAACGTGTTTAATAAGAAATTGGAAAATTAAAACCATTATTTTACAAACTAAGAATTTACGAACTTTAACTTTTAAACTCAGGATACATATATTTTTTGAAGATATGAAGTAAAAAAAATGATGAAGTATTCATCTGTTTCCTGAAAAAAATATAGTTTATCAATACTAATTGAGGGACATTTTTGAAAAGTATTTGATCGATTTGGTGAAATTAAGCTGCCTAACCAATAACTTGATATTATTTGGTTTATAAAACGAAAGCATTCGATACTTGTAGTAAGTAATGTTTGATTATCAAATAGTGCACTGTTACAAATCCGGACAACTATGTGTTAATACTTTAATTTAGATTTTACTTTTGAGTGTATTAAAATAAGTTATGAGGAAATATTGGCGCAAATTTAACTTTAAACAATCTGTATACGACAACAACATGCCTGAGAAATGACTGGCTTACAACACAAATGAGAATATTACTGACCAGGTTGGCAACCTCTACACATTCATTAAATTAAAACAGTGCTGAGGTGTTTGTACTATTTATCACAGATATCAATCACGATATATAGTAGGAATGAAAAATGACATTTTGCAGGCGACAGCCGTCTATCACTACTACTTTAAGCGCAGAGAGAACCACCAGATGAGGACGGACCAGCAAGACAAAGCAAATTTTAGCACACTCAAAGTTCCTATGTTAGTCTTATGCAGTCAGCTAATGGTTTACACTTTTAAGCACAAAAAACATAAAGAGCATAAATAGGGTTAATAACTTATCTTTAAAGGTATAATTTATGGATCTGCCTGCTCTTGTACTGTGATACCAAGAAACTGTGTAAAATACCACAGAAATTTGTTTTTACTTGATTATTTTAAATTTAAAAAAAATTCAGAAATTTAAATTGGTTCAAATTTTGTATTTCAGTGCAAAATTTTTTACCTATGCTTTTAGCTTTGATACACAAAAAATGCATCACTTAAAATTTTCTTGAGAAAAATATTACAATGAGTTAGAAATTGTTTTAATAACAACCAATGTTATTTTTATTTATATATATATATATATTCAGGTTTCAACAAAACAGTTCAAAAAGTACAGTTTAAATGATTGGAAACGCGAGCCAAATGAGAGAGGGACAAAAAGAGCTAATGCAATTAAATGAATGCTAGTATGTGAGAAAGAAACTCATTTAGCACTGGAGAAACTTTTAATCAGCATTGAAATCAGTTTTGGAAAAAAAAAAAAATAGGGAAGGAAAATGTATTTTAGGTTTCCTAAACTTAACAAAATCATCATATGGGCAAACATAGTATTGATAAGACAGTAAACACAGTTGAATCTCGATAACTCGAAGCTTATGGCTCGAATATTCCTTTATCTCTAAGCTTTCATTGGATCCCAATCTCTTGAGACTGTTATTTGAACATCCTATAGCTCAAACTACAGTCGAACTCTGTTACAACGAGACCTGATTTAACGATAACCCGGATTTAGCGAGGAATTTGGAAATATTTGGTTGGAACAATGTTAAATTTATGGGAGCATTACTCGTTTTTAACAAGCAGACCACGCTTAAAGCGAGCAATATTTTTTCGGTTCATAAATTTTTTATTTATTTCTTGCTCAGCTAATCCTTTTTGGAAAAATTCCTTTCACATTTCACAATCAAAGTTATAGATGAGTCATAAATCTTTAGAACAAGCGATGACAGTCCATTTTGCTAAGTTTAATGTAGAAAAGAACTTTCAAAATATATATTTATGGATGCCGATATTATCGCTTCCAAAGATATTATAACTCAAAATCAAGCTGATGCAAAAAGGGGAGGGGGGACCCGAAAAAAATAGCAACGCTGATGAAGAATCAAGAATTTGAAGCTGAACTACTCTCTACAAATTTAATAACTTTTGCAGAGCAATAAACTTCTTTTTTCGAAGCTGTGGGTGCAAATGCCCATGTTTCTTCCCTCATGAGTGGTTCTTGACAAGCAATAATACAAGAAAGACACAGCAAGACAGCCCAAAGTAAATTAACCAACTTCTTTGGTACTGTACAGAAATAAAAATGCAAACGAAGGAAATATGTGTATCCCTGTGTGATTTTTTTTGCCAACCCCTTTTCTACGAGCACTTGGTTATAACGAGCAAATTTCACCGTCCCTTCGTGTTCTTTAGAAGAGTTTGACCAGGGCCTTTGAAAGAGCTGACAGCACCAGGGGCGAAAGTTGCCGGCGCACCCCTCTTACACACACAGAAAAATCAAGTTAGTCATGACATCAGTGCATCATACCTCATACTTGATTTTTTACATATTAATGAACAGAACAATCAAAGGACTATGCATAATGCAAACTAAAACACAAGCAATGAATCTGTTTCTAACATTTGTGAAACATTAATACCCAAAAACTTTTTGAATAACGGAAATGTTAATTATCCAAATATTTATCCAGTAAAATCTCATTCCACTAGATAAAAACAGATAACTAAACTGATTTAGTTACTCATATTGACCAAACTAAGAACACAAACAAATTATTTGCTGATTATAAATGGAAAATGTATCTATCAAGAAGTAAATTACATCAAAGTTAAATTTCGATCTAGACTCAACCAATGATTCTTTTCAATAGTTTTTTTGCTTTACTCGTATCAACTTAATACCAGCTTTCATACATGTTAAAAAAAAAAGATGTCCTTTTGCATCAAATATTTGTAAGTTTTAAGGGAAAGCTCACAAATACTCAATAACATCAAAAATCGTTCAGAATTGCGTTTTTGGAGCTCTAATTTCGAAAAATTACTGGCCCTAATATTACAAAATATGGTCTTACAATTGCATTATAAGATTTAAGTTTAAGAAAATATTCATGCAAGGGTCTCCATACCGCCTTTCTTTAATATCACAAGAAATGGGTTTTTTAAACGACACTCACAAAAAATGTAAGAGGAATAGCCCCTGAATGTAAAAAATTGCTTAAGCATTTTGGACCATAATTTTGAAAAAATTTCCAGGGAAATGCTCCAGATCCTCCTATTCACAAAATCTTCAAAGTTTGTCTAAAGTTGCGTTTTTGAAACTTCAATTTTGAAAACTTGCAGGGGAGAGAAGGTATTGATTTCAATCTAATTAAAAAATAATCGATCGGAAAGTCTCTGAGCTCCCTCCTTACCCTAATGTCAATAATCGTGGCCTATAATCGCGTTTTTAAGGCTAAAATTGCATTTTTAAAACTAAAAGTTTCAAAATTTTGACTGCCCCCCCCACCCCTTTCAATCCGATGAAAAACAATTTTTTTTTCTTTCAATGTGCCCCTCTAAAACTTTTTTCTGGTTACGTTCCTGCATGCAGGGGCAGAATTCAAGCAAATTTGGTGGGAATGGACAAAGGCTGCTTCAATGATACAAAGGAAACACAGGTTTTGGAGACTAAGAGAGAAGAATATTATCGTGCCCAAGGAAAAAATAGAGAATCATTGCAATGATTCTCTATTTTGTGTGTCTATGACTGTGTATCTATGATACATAAAATGAATGGGCGCCGCAAGACGTCCTTCATTTTGAGTGAATGTAGTTGTGTTTCATCAAAATGAGGGACGCCTTGCAGCGCCCTTGCATTTTGTGCCGCCCGGGGGAGATTGCCCCGCTTGCCCCCTCCCCCCTGGATGGCCCTGAGTTTGACTGTACCAATAATTTGAACTCTTTAGCTGATACCTTGTGCTTCGAGTTACTGAGAGTTGACTGTACATTTAACTGAGATAAATTGAAACTCAACTCGTGTTTTAGTTGTAAAATCCCTACCCACCCACCCATTACTATATTACACAAACTTGTTTTCTTTTTCAAAAAAAAAAAACTTGAACAATGCATCAAATTTTAAAACATAACATGAAAATATTTTTGTTTAGTTAGAACTGGACAATATTGTTACAGAGCAACATTAAAATGCTAGAATATAGTATCCAGAATGCTTGTAGTAGAAAAAAATACATAAAACAAATAAAATAAATGAATAAAAATTGTTGTTGAAATCTAATTTTCAAACTTTCAAAAAATGAATTCTAATATTTAGGTTAATTTGATTGTTAATTATTGAATTGATTGTACATTCACAAAAGTAACAATATAAATTCATTCTCTTTAAAAACAATAATAAAGCTTGATTTTAAAAATAAAATTAGATAAATAAATAAATAATAAGTTACTATGAAATGAAATTTTTAAATACAATAAATACATATGCAAATCAAAAGAAACACTTCAGCATAGAAAAAAAAAAATCTAATTGTTAACTGATATAAACAAATTTTTCTCAATCTTTTTTTTTCCCCATTTCATTTTGAAAAATGAATTGTTAAACACTTCAAAACTTTTATCAGTTGGAAAAAAAGTTTTTCTTCTTTTAGTTATTAAACAATTAAAAAACACCATACATATACAGAGCAATAAATAACACAAGAGCTGACTGCAAGACTTATCTACTTTAATGTCACACAAAACCAGCTTTACAAGAAAAGGTATCTTTTCAATCTATAACTTGTGGAAGGGCGACAAATGACAAAAAATCAATGTTTGTGCAGACTGGGAAGAGGGAAAGCATTTTTCAATACTTAAAAATCTAACAAAACTGACATTTTCTCGCACAGACGAAGTTTTCTTCGGGCATAATTTCAATCATAAGAAGTGTGGGAGCCCTATACTTTTCAGAACTCATATGTAGGGTTCGTTGATTTAAATGAAGTGATTTTATTAAACAAAATCACTAATTAAAATCAGTTCATTTTATTTTTATAAATTAATTTTGCATTTTTAGAATGTTTTGTTCTAAATTTAACTACACTGCATGATACAATCTTTACTTTGACGGGCAAAACTACATAGATCATTCTTTCAGCGTGTGGAACAGATTCACTCTCGCAATATTGCTTTTACTCCAAAATTAAAGTTCAATTCAGTACAGAACCAAATAAAAATTTAGTTTTTCTTATACAATCAATAATATAGTTAAGCAAAGTAGTTGCTCAACATATCCCTTTACACTAAAACGTACATGATGATGAAAACTTGATTTTTAAGCAAAGCATAAAACAAAATCACTTCTAAGTTTTATAATATACTTATAAATCTTTTAAGATTTTTGCATTGAAAAGTTAAAAAACTTATCTTAGTTTTAAATGTAAGCTGAATGAATTCATCTTCTGTATGGAATATATTATGTTTATGAATGTGAAGTAATTAATAACTACAAATTTTTGAAGATTAAAAAAAAAAAGAAATCTCTGATTTAAACTAAAAAATCATGAACCCTGCTTACATGAATATGCAAATGGTCTGAATTTTGCCCAATGTTCGAAAATTCACATAAAACGTGAAAAGAAAAAAAAAGTACAGAAGGCTCCTGTGAGCTCCCTTTCAAACTAAGCCCCTCAAAGTATGATAACAGAAAAATTGGTCGAAATACCAATTTCAGTTTTTTTTTTTAATGCATGATTAATAGAGGTTTGAAAACAGCAACAAACTTTGCCCTTTGATATTGCAGATATGTATAATTAATACGTAAAAACAAACATTCTTCAATAATAAGTGCGTTTGTGGTTCCGAAAAATTACTAGGAATTGATCTAAATTAATGGGGGGAACTGGTTAAAGATTACTTTATTCTTACTGATACATACACTTTTCTTGTTGAATCTTATGACAAGAAATGCATTTAGTGCTCATTCGGAGACTTTATTTCGAAGATTTAAATGATCCAACAAAATTTTTGTTTATAACATGCTAACTTTTGTTAGTAGCGGCAAAACTCTTTAGCAAATGTATTGACGTCCCATATGCTAACTGTATAAAGAACACAACTTCGGCATTATATGCCAAGTTTTTACCAAAACATTAACACATACAACAAACAAAAAAATGTTTATGGGAAATACAAATAAATAAATATACCAGTATAATAAAAGTACTTGTGCATCAAGAGATGCAAGTATAACGCAAAACATACTTATCGAATGATTACAGACATGATATTGCTCCCGCTACTGGACTAAATTTGGGTGGTTCCCTAGGTTTAGAAAGAAAACATTGGTCCGACTGTACCCGCAACATTTTGAACAAAAGTGGGTCTATCAAATTTACAGCTTCGTATTCATATGGTTATTCTGACCCAACTAAAAACATGCTTATTTTTAAAATGACTGCATAATAGTATGTGACTAATGGTAGAATTGTGTTCTGAGGATATAAGAAAAGAATTCAACAAAACGTACAAAGGCACTGGCAAAATGTACACAGAATTTTTATGCCTTTTTTTTTGTGCCTCTTACTTTACAACATATAATCTAATTCAAGTTATTTTTTTCTTTTTCATGAGAGTCCAAAGAGGTTTTAAATTACATTGTTAAAGTAACTGCTTTTCTTACTCAACAGAGAATAAGTCTTTTTATGCAAATGGCACTTGCAGGAACATTTTATTTTGTTAAAGCTACTGAGACATTTTTTTCACTTTCGACGCCTCTTGACAGGAGGTGTATTGCAAGAGCTTGTTGATGAAGTTAGAAATGCAAGAGACTCTGGTGGCAGTGATGAGTATGGGATTTTTTTGTACTTGATAGCAGAACTTTCTGACTCCCAACTATCTGGTAACCTAATAGATTAGAGGAAAATATGTACTATATTATAAAATGTAAAAAAAATTATAATAAGAACAAATTAACATTAGAATGCTCATAATAGGAAACGAGCTGATGTATGCATCACATGACCTCCTTTACTCCAATTTAATGTAATTTCTCCATTGTTGGCAATTTTAATGTGCCAACAATGGGGACATTACATTAAATTGTATGTCCCCATACAATTTAATGTAATGTCCCAGTTTACTGTAAGACATTACAGTAAATTGTATTGGTTCGTTTACTCTCTAAATATCACCAACAGTGGCCAAATTGAAACCAAATTATAAAAATAAAAAAAAATCGCTAAATTTGTTGTCGAGTTGGCGACAAATTAATATAAACACAACTTGAGTTTACAGCGAAATTAACAATGATTTCCCCCAAAAAAGGGGAAAAAAACCCCTTAGGATCATCCGAATGCAACCAAAAGGGAAGGTGCACAATTAGACCCTACTAGGAGTCTGCGTACCAAATTTCAACTTTCTAGGACATTCCGTTTTTGAGTTATGCAAGATACATACACACATACGCACATCACGAGAAAATTTGTTGTAATTAACACCGGGGCTGTCAAAATGGATATTTCGGGTGTATATACGTTCCTAGACATATATCCACAAATGGTTGGATCGAATAAAAAAACTCAACATTCCTTCAGGGATGAGAAAAATGGAAATTAAGGCCGATTCTTGAGTGAACATTTTTTCGTGAATAGAATACTTCCTCTTTTGTAAAAGGAAGTAAAAATAGCTCAACAAAAAATAAAATTTGATTCACTTAAAAACATCAAAAACAAAATTCAGCATTTAATAACAAAGAAGACAGATATCTAATATGTCAAGAAACATCACAATTAATAGAGAAAAAAATCCAACTCTTCCCACTTTAACAAAAGATTCAAAATGACAACTAACGAATTCGCATGCTAACACAAGCATGTATTCAATACCTAGTATTAGTTTCACATTTAAACCATTCGCAACATATTGACACTTCTCCCTCTCTAATGTAATTACAGTCGAACCTGTGTATCTCGAACCTGCTTATCTCAAAAACATGTGTATCTCGACATTTTTTAAATTCCCTGCATTTTCAGCCAAAATTTAATGTATTTTCCATGTTTATCTCAAAAAAAAAAAAAAAAATCCTGAATACCTCTATATCTCGAATTTCAACAATGCTGACAGTTTCGAATATCGAAGCCCAGCAATCTTCCAAACAACAAACAACTTTCCTTAAACACAGAAGCACTAGCATTATTCTCAAGGGCAGTGGAAAAGAGGGAGAAATGCACCCAGGTATTATTTTTTTCAGGAAGACTAACGAAAGGACAATCATTTCGAGCGCTTCCTCGGAAGCAGAGCAGAGGGCAGAGAATGAGACAGTGAGGAGAGGGCTGGGCTTGACAAATTTGACATGTGGGGTCACTTTTTCAAGTTCGTGGTTAAAGGTCATTCAAATTAAAACCCGTTTCACTACCTGGTTTAAGTACTGTTTCATGAGTGATCTCTTGCTTTAAGTTGTGATTGCATAGAAAAATGAGCTGATAGGCGAGAAAAAAAAAGCTAAAGATTTTTCCAAATGATGAAAAAGTGAAATTTCTAGAATTTTTGGACGGCAATCCATTGATGAAGAAAAATGAAATTGCCGCCAAGTTACGTATGTATAGGCCAAAATGGGTTTTCAGCCCTTGCCAACCTCAAGAGAGGATAGTTGAATCTAAAAACATCAGGCACCGAAAACAGGGTGGCGACAGGAACTGTGAAAAAAATTTCCCTGACTTTTCCCTGATTTCACTGATTAAGTTCACCAAACTTCCCTGATTTACGTTACCAATGATAATGGTTTTCTTTCTTTGCTCTACTTGAAATTAATTGTATGTTTGTATAAAATGCAGTATTTTAAACGTTTTAAGTTGTGTAAAGTTGTTGAACTAAAGATATATTTTAAAAAAATGCTACTTTTTTAATAAAATAGTTTAAAAAACGTATCAAGTCAATTTTTTTTTTTTGGGGGGGGGGAACCTACAAAACAGTACATTAAATTTTTCTACATGGAAAGATTATAGAAAATTAAAAAAAAAACTTTACTTTTAGAAACCACTTAGCATAAGAATTTTAAGAAACTATTAAAATTATTCTTAAAAACATATGTGTATTTATGATAGAACTAAAAAGTAATTGAAAATATTTTGAACTAAGTTTTCAAACAGTATAATAACTGTTGCAAGAATAACAAGTAATAGTGAAAGAATAGAAGTAATATAGTTATTCTTAAATAACTAATTGACATATTTATGCAAAACAGATGAAACCATTTGACATCCATTCAGAGGGAGCTTTTCTCTAATCACAGGGCTCCCAACACATTTTAGCCATAGAAAAGGGTAAAAGAGGACCACTTTGAATCAAAAAGGGGACCAAAGAGGACCAGTAAGGATTAAAAAGAGGACCTTGGGAGGACCATTCATAGTTAAACCCAGGGTAGCACGAAAAGGCAAATTAGCTGCCTGGCAATAAATACATGAAGATAATTCGTTAATTAACCAAAATAATGATCTTTAATGATAAATCCTTATCACCTTCTGTACATCTGAACTTCTTATCCATTGAATTATATTATTCACACAAACATTTGGATGGGGGGGGGGGGAGGAGTGACAAGCAAGCATGTGACTAACCATCTTACAGAGTAACTTTAATTGTAAAATAAATTTTCTACTACTTAGGTAAAAACTGGCTAGTTAAAAATAATCACCCAAGTGACCGATCAATCAGTGCATACCTAATAAAGACCTTTTAGTTACAGTTATTACTGTAAACACCTTAGTACATGGTAGTTTACAAAATTTTTCACATAACCAGTTTAAAGAGAATTCATTTTGATATAAGGTAACGCAAAACAAGAAGATATAGTTTGGAGGCAAGGAGGTCCCCCCTCCCCCTCCACAGCCCTTGGTTTTTACACATATTTCCAGCCAAAATATGGTAAGTTTATATACATATGAGAGTTTATGACCAAACACCAAAGCAGGAGGTAATTTCTGGCTATGCTACTAACTGACTAAGTTCAAAAATATTAGAGGTTTGCAAATCATTTATTAGTATGCTAAGTATCCAAATCATTTCTTCATATGTATGTATTATTTGTTCGGGCACCAAAAAAATATTGTAACTGTCTTCAAGTACATATAAAAATTAGTGAGAAAGAAATTTTTTTTATTAAAGTCACCATACCTAAAAATATACAAATGCTGCTTAAGCGATAAATACACTGAATGTAAATTTGAGCCTGCTTTTACTGGATAACTTAATGTAAAAATGTGTAAGTTTAGGTTCATAGAGCTATATTTTCAAATTGAAAATAGTCATTATGAATACTTAAAAAAATAGGAATACAAAGATTTTTAGTTTTTAAAAATAAAATTAAATAAAAAAATTTGAGGTAGCACATGTCAAAACAGCTTCCAATTTTAAAAAATATTAAAATAATTACAAGATGCAAAAGGATTGAAATCTTGCGCAAGAGAATCAAGTTTTCGCGAAGTATGTTCACTGTTGGCATAATTTCAAATACATATATATATATATATATATATTCTCTAAAACTAAACATGACTAAAATTGAACATAAAATATGCTAGTCTAGGATAGCAGATGTGAAAATAACATTCGATTGCGCAAAATATCAAAATATGTACAAGATGCAAAAAGATTGAAATCTCAAAGACAAGAAGCAATTCCTCGCGAAGTTCGAGTAAGTGCAATGCTGCTATGGTTCCAAAAATAAGAAATTTTATTATCTATTAAAATTAAACAAAAAATAAGCTATTCTATGATGGCGTACGTCAAAATAACTTCCGATTGCCAAAAATATCATAACATTAACAAGATGCAAAAAGATCGCGAAGTGCGAGTAAGTTCAATGTTGCCATGGTTTCGAAAAAAAAAAAGTAGTTTATTACCTATTAAAATTAAACAAAAAATAAGCTAATCTATGGTGGCGTATGCCAAAATAACTTCCGATTGCCAAAAATATCAAAATATTAACAAGATGCAAAAAGATTGAAATCTCAAACACGACAAGCAATTTTCCGCTAAGTGCGAGTAAGTTCAATGTTGCCATGGTTTTGAAAAAAAAAGTAGTCTCTTATCTATTAAAATTAAGCAAAAATAAGCTAATCTACGGTGGAGTGTGTCAAAATAACTTCTGACTGACAAAAATATCAAATTATTAACAAGATGCAAAAAGATTGAAATCTCAAACACGACAAGCACTTTCCGCGAAGTGCGAGAAAGTTCAATGTTGCTATGGTACCAAAAATATAAAAATTAATTGTCTATTAAAATTAACCAAAAAATAAGCTAATCTAAGGAGGTGTTATGTCAAAATAACTTCCGATTGCTAAAAATATCATAACATTAACAAGATGCAAAAAGATCGCGAAGTGCGAGTAAGTTGTTCAATGTTGCCATGGTTTCGAAAAAAAAAGTAGTCTCTTATCTATTAAAATTAAACAAAAAATAAGCTAATCTGTGGTGGAGTGTGTCAAAATAACTTCTGATTACCAAAAATATCAAAATATTTACAAGATGCAAAGAGATTGAAATCTCAAAATCCAGCAAGCTATTTTCGGCGAAGTCCAAGAAAGTTAGTTTCATAGTTCCGAAAAAAAAGTTTATTATCTATTGTAATTAAACATAAAATAAGCTAATCTAAGTTACTGAATGTTAAAGAAATTTCTGATTGTCAAAAACATCAAAATATTAACAAGATGCAAAAAGATTGAACTCGCAAACACAGGAAGTAATTTTCGCGATGCTACATATCGAACACAAGTTCAGAAAATTGCACTGATGAAACATTCTTGATTTTTTTCAAGTGCGTACGAACCCGTGAAAAATATCGGTAGCAAAATGCTTTGATTTCACGTCATAACTCTTCCCCCAAACTTCTCCATTTGCTAGATTTCCATAAGAGGAGTAATGACGTAAATCTGAAGCGAAATAATACCAGAAAGTCAAGTTCAATAGAAAAACGGCGCCGCGGCAGCGTGTTCGGGCTTAACGTAAGTCCGCACACAGTATTTTTTAATGTTGAAAATTTTTAAAATCTGATTTTTTAGTAAAAACAATACAAAAGCGGACTAAACGGACCAAAATGTTAAAAAGCGGTCTAAAGCGGACTTTACCCTAAAAAACGGACTTTGGCGGGAAAAGCGGACCATTTGGGAGCACTGTAATCAAAAACATAGGTTTTGATGAATAAATACAGCATTTTAACAATGAAAAAATAAAGATATTTACTTAAGTACACAAGTTAACTCTATTTCAAATGATTTCAGTATGTAACGAAAAAAAAAAAATCTTAAGATTGCTTTTGTAACAAACAACTTTGAAATGCAAGAAAAAAAAAAAAAAAAAAAGAAAAGAAAAAAACAAAAAACAATAAGTTAATTTTAAAATACATAAAAGAAGAATACAACTTGGTTATAAAATTAAAGAATCAATTAAATCTGAAGAAAAGAAAAGATTTATAATCTGCGGTGACAACAAATAGTATAACAGCAACAAAGTTTTTTTTTATTGAAAGTTCAATTTTAGCAATTAAAATTAAAAACGCGAAGAAGTAATAACTTTTAAGCTTTTATAGTATCAATTCAAAAACCAAAGATTTCTTCTTGAAATTGTGATTACAGTACACTAATTACTTCGAGACAATGGAATAAAGGCAAAGGAGCTAAGGCATTAATGAAGGCTTCTTCTTTGCCTGTATGGTTGTTTATTTTACGTAGCATTGAAAGGTGTAAAAGGAAATTGTAAGCTAGGTAAAATAAACAACCTAACAGACACAATCTTAGGAAGTTCATCCTGTGGTTAATAAGTAAGATTCAATACTTTGACGTTGAGGAAAAAAGATGCACAAATATGCGGCAGTGTATAATCGCACCTCATTCATTTTACTTTTTTTGAACAGAAAATTGGCGGAAAATGCGTAGGGAATTAGGGTACTTAATTCTGTAAAGCAAAAAAAAAATTTTTTTTCTTCATAAAATAAATTTTCCCTGATTTTTTGTTATTTTGTCAAAATTCCCTGATATTTCCCTGACTTTTCCCTGATAAATAAAGTTCCCTGACTTTTCCCTGATCTCCCTGCAAGAAAAACGATGCTTAGTGTACACAATAGCTAAAAAAAAATAAATAAATTTAAAAAAAAAACACACAAACCGTAAAACGGTACAACTTTGTGCCAGGGGGGGGGGGGGCAACAATAGGCCACTGTTGCTATGGCGATGATTTTTGCTCTCTAGTGGCCTATTTTTCGAACTTACCAAGCTCCAAAAAAAATCACCAGGTAGTGTAACCATTTAGGTAGTTAAAGACGCTTCATCAGAGATTGCCATTGTTTTTGTATGTCTCAGATAATTTAGTCATTCTTAGTACGTTATTCGACTCACTCATGGAAGAGCAAAAAGTTTCCTTTTAACAGACCACTAAAACTGTTTTGGAAGATCTGGTAAGTTCAGATTTGCTTTACTAATTTGTCAGTTATGAATTAAGCGGCTTGTTGACTTAAAATGTTTTGTAGTTTTCACAAGCTCTCAACATTTATCGAAAATGGGAATGTTAGGGATGCTTTTGTCATATTTTGTGTTATTTATTGTAAATAATGGCAAGAAAAGAAAGAAGACGACTTGGGGGTCGACACTCAATAGCCTGTACTAGGAGTTTTTGAAGAAGGTGCTGACTGAAGGCCAGACCAAATACAAACTGAGATAATTTTTAAAATTATTTATTTTTATGAGATTTGGAAAAAGAAATGTGATTTCGTATTTCAGTTTTCAAAATTTTTTTTTCTGATCTCATTTAAAATGTGTCAGTTCTTTGTATTTTCTGAGACTTATGTATAGGTATCTAGCCTTTAGTTGGTGAGACTTTTCTAGTTTTTAAATGTTTCTACGTCAAAACCTAGGCAGATAACAACATTATCTACGTTTACCATGTTGAACTTTATTAATCACTCGAAACGACAAGTGATGATGAAGTCTTAAAAAAAATGGAAAAAAAAGGTAAATAATGAATTAAAAAATTTCTTTATACAGTTTCAAGCAGAGGACAACATGCAGTCTCAGCCAACAATAGGCCAGATCAAGTTTTCACTGTGTTTTCTCGGTTAAAATGAGGTGGCCCATAGTTGTACCCAGTAGAGTTTTAATTTTGGGCCACGGGGAAAAAAATTCCTTTTCTTTCCAACTTAGATTTTTTTAAACATTTCATTCGAAAGACGAGATGTATAGCTACCATTGCTAAAGTCCTCAAATTTCTAAATCAAAGATATACATCGAATTTTCATTGAAAACATCGAAAAGTGGCCCATAGTTGGACCATTTTAAGGTACATTTAAATTATAAAAACATTACATCTACTAACATTGAATATAAAAAATATATGTAAAATCTAAAAGCACACAATTATAAGTTTTAAAAAATAAAAACAAATTTTGAAAAGACCCGCAGATAAACGGACCGCTTATAAATCAGGAGTTTACTATATTGCAACACTGAAAGAGGTGTCTAATTTTTTGAAAGTTTTTGCATTTTAACATTGTATAATTACTTTTTACATTTCAGTACAAAGGTATTTACAGTCGAACCTCCATATATCGAACTTCCACATATTGAAATTTTCTATATATCGAAAATCCCAGCAAATTTCTATGTTCATCATGTAGAAAAATTGTTTCTTTATATCAAAAAAAATTTCGAGACATTCGTACATTTTTTTTTTTTCACTTTAGACTGTTTGTCTCATGAAAAATGAAGTTTAGAGGAGAAAATTATGTTCACTAAAGGTTGCTACGGAACTCATAAGAAATCTGGGGTTGAAGTGTGTGTAGTTAAGTCGTTGTTCCGTTCTGAAATTCTTAAATTCCCTCAAGTTTATTTCAAATCTTAGCTGTAACCAGTAACACTGTAAAATCAGTTTCAAATTATCCCTTTTGTTTGTTGATTATCTTTCCTAGTCTTTTTAGCTTCAGTAAAAATCATTCAAGTTAAGTAGATTGATTTTTTACTTTTCTCTCGATCATATTGTCAAAACGAAAATCCCTTAATGTTGCGATCAAGTTGAATTGCCGAAGAATATGAAGATGTATAGTTGGCGTAAAAATGTAATTTCTGTTAATTTTTTAATCATCACCTTTCATTTAATCCGATACTCGTGTAAATTATAAATTGGGTTTCATACATAAAAATTAGCTTTTATTTTAATGCTTTAGGATACTTTTATGATAAAATAAGATCTTTTCCATATATCGAAATTTCTATATATCGAATTTTTTTTCGGCAATTTGCTACTTCGATATATGGAGGCCCGACTGTATATATTTCTCAATTTAGCAATGTTTTGACTCAATTCCTGAGGCAGAGAAACTCATAAAAATCAATCGAAAATATATTATAAGATGAGAGCTATGAAGAAACTAATAATACCCCCCCCCCCCCACCCTAGGTGGGCGCCCCTGCCCCTCTTATTTACATTTACAACCTTTCAAATCTAAACAGTAATTAATGCATCTTTCACCAAAATAACGTAAAAAAAGTTTTATTTTTGTGTAGAATATGATACAATTGAAAACTTCTTACACATTCTGAGGTATCCACTCTAACAGAACAAGCACTTTACCAGATTTTTCAAATCTTTTTGCTTTTACCTAAAATATAATAAGTTTAATTTAGAAAAGTTACATAAAAAAGAATGCACACAAGATTGTTAATAACTAAAATAAATAAAAACTAAAGAATCGAATTGCAACTAAAAAAGAAGCTTAAAAAAATCCACAATGCTGTAAAGTAATCATTAATGCATTCTCAGTACCAGAATCTTTATTGCTTTATCAGAAAATTTTCTTTTTTTAACTGCTTTCATATAGCTTCACTTCAATATAAGTACAAAATGTGATAAAAAAATATGGTGAATATCATATATATTAAAAACTGAGTGTGTCTTTGTAGGTGATTATCTATGTCACTCTGTTTTTGAACACCAGAGAATTGATGATACAACCAGGTATCGATAGATTTGTAATTTTTTGGACACCATTTTACACAACGTTTGGTTTTCTACAACTTAAATTAGCACAGATATTAATTAAAACATCAACTCTCAAAGATATTTCTACTCTTTTGGGAGGCTACCCATTTCTCCCACACAATCATTCTTTCCCAAGGCCACCTTTCGCTTCAGCAAAATTATGGCCACTTTTTCCTGCGTTTATAATCCCTCTCTTTTATGCTTGAAGCGGAAGCATTTCAATCTTTGAATGGTACAAGCTTCTGGTTGAGAGCATACTCGCTGCAGGCAGGTTGCACAAGCCACCGTATGCAGCTAGTTTTTTTTTTTTTAATTAAAAATTGTAACAAATTCCCCCAATTCAATTTAAACTCCTTCTACACCCTTTGCTATTTTTTTTACATTGAAGTTAATTTTTTATTCAATTTTATCCTTCTTATATTTAGATTACTAAAAAAAAAAACAATTTATACTTAGTTGTGTGACATCTTATCACCGTGTAGAATTTTCTTTATATTCAAAGATGATTCTTTAATTTTTTGTTCAAATAGTTAAATTTTATAAGTGGCTTCTTTTTTAAAAAACTAGAATTTAGTTTAATTTGTAAATAATCAACTTGAATATAAAAACCATCAATATTTTGGCCTAAAGATATACTTTAACTAAACAATTGGGGGGGGGGGAGGAGAGAGAGAGGGAAAAAACACATCATTCATGAGTTCAGTTTGCAAATATGGTTACTTCAGTTTAAGTAAGTTAAGTACAAACAACGTAATGTCTCATATTGAAGTGTGCAGCTTTTAAGACTTAGAAAAGTTAATTGAAATGAAAATAAATTACAAATCTTTTCGCTCTTTTTTTTGAAGGGGGGGGGGGGGTGGAAGAATGATGCTTATCATGAGTGAAATAGCCAGAAAAAAAATTTCAAAGGGGGAAATATTTAATTTTAGTCATTTTTTTTTTTTTTTTGGTCACAAAAAAAAAATCAGGGTTTTGGTGGGGGGGGGGGGATATCTCCCTAAATCACTTAGATATTTCCCTGCTAATCAACTAAGTTTTTTCCTAATAAATTTCAGAGCTTTGACTGTTACAAGCAAGAATGCTCATACAAGTTGAAGAAAACCTTGAAGATAATTATCTTACTCAACCACAGGTAAGATACAGTAGAAAAAACAAAGATTCTGGAAGAAATTAAAATTAAAACAGCACAAATAAATCTGGAAAGGAAATAAAATTAAAACAAAAATTTAAGAAAAGAAAAAGTCTGAAATAAAAATATACACATTAAAGAGTGAAATAGAAACGAGTTACTAAAGAGTGAAACAGAAACCAGTTACTAAAGAGTGAAACAGAAACCAGTTACTTGCTTCCATGGAAATACGATATATTAGTACATTAGAATATTTGTTACCTGTACACCAAAAAGTTAAGGAAAAGAGAGTGGAGGGGGGAAAATATAAAATATTCATCCGCAGAGAAGTTTCATCAGAAAAATCTGAAAGTTTCAGACATTCTGAATGTTTGACAGAGAACTCCTAAATGTTATGCTATAATATCCTATGAAAGAAAGAAGTTTGATTATACAGTCAAAAATATTTTTTAAAAAAGCTGAAAAAGAAAAATCAGAGTGAAGTACAGTCGAAACAGCATAAACTATAATAAAAGATTAAATTAGAATCATGCATGATCCATGAATGAAGAGAATGAAAAAATACTAAGGTTACTCAAATGGTAATTTCAATACATGCTAAACTTGAGACGGCAGAATATTTAAAATTTTTGTAATGTGGATTTATTTAAATTGAATAAATTGATTTTAGTTATATTCACTACCTCAAATTTTTACTGAATAAAGAAAACCAAGATCATCCACCACTTGGCTTAATATTTTAATTAAGCTCATTCTTAAAGATGACTAACTGAATATAATTTATAAGATTGGTGTTTTTATATTGTTCTTTTACAAATAAAAAATTGTGTTTGGTTTTGATGAAAGTGCCTGTTTTTTGTGGTTATCGGGGGGAAAAGGGAAAATTGGAAGGATGCTTACATATACGAGCATAGGTTACTGAAATCAAAAAAGAATCACACTTGTGTTGAAATCTGAAAAAGTAGGGGGACATTTGGAATAGAATAAAAAGTTGTTTGGATACCATCCCACTTTACTGCACCACCACCATAATTTCTATACAAATACTTAGTAAAGAATTACTTCTTTGAAAAATGAATGTAATAATTTTTATAGTGCTAGAATACTACAGTGAAACAATCTTGGTTACAAATATTTTTGTTTGTTAAAGAAAAAAAAAAACTTATGGGGAAAACTATAGGGCAATTTGAATGCTCAAAAATTTACGATGTCTAGCTAATTACAAGAACAAAAACTGATGCTGCATTGAAAAAAAGAACATTGCTGTTTTAAAATCAGTAGGCTAATTTGAATACAGCACACTTGTAGCAAAATATGTAAATTTGGTTCAGGTGGAAGAACGAACGATAGTATGTAGTTGAATCTGTTCCAGAATGCATATTTCTTGTTTGTCTCAATAGCATTTGAATATGAATAAAGTGTTAGTTAAATTGATTTGGATATGTCTCATGAATTAGAGATTCAACGTCATAGTAAAGAGGGTTATTGCAATTAGTCATGAACATTCAGCTACAATTTATTTACTTATTTTTCCTTGAGAATATATAGCCATTGGTTAACTGTTTTAATTTATATGATAAATATTTAACAGGAAATATCAACTTTATTTAGTTAATTTCCTTATACAAATTAATTTACCTTTTAATTGCTATTAAAAACAGTTTGTAAACAGCCTACAACAAAACCTAATTTTTCCTGTTCTTTTCTGGTGTTCCTTACGTAGTTAATAAGTTGATGTAGCCCAGTGTTTTTGCTACATCTTTTTTTTTTGCATTGAGAAATGGACCTTTCCTATAATGTAGTACTGGTGCATGTAAATTTTACCGTGTAAATTTATAGAAAGCAGAAAGGTAATTGTCTCAGGTTTTTGAGCAATCACGATTGCTTATTGTTCTCATTTGACTGTTTTGAATTCCTATCCTTTTATTTTAACCACCAGCACCCTCTGCCAGCACCACCGTCACGTCGACCGGCCTCACGATGCTGCTCCTCTTGTGAAAACCGTCTCCAGGTTGCATCCATGTCCTACACACACACACGCATACACACACTCACGCCTGCGCACAGACACAAACACACACTCCTACACACACACACTCATGCCTGTACTCAGACACAAACACATACGCCTAAATACACACACAAACGCCTACACACACACGAGCTTACACACACAGTACAGCATACACAACACGCACACGCATGCGCCTACACAAATACACACGTGCATTCATACACACACACGCTCGTGATTGTGAAAAATATAATTTGAATTCAAGATGCCAAAAATTCAAATTAATATATATTTTTTTGCTTTTATTTTAAGGAAATATTTATTCATCTACTGTTTGTCGCTGTTTAACCTGTAAGACTTCCATTTTCACAACCTTTAGTCCTAGATGCATACCTCCAATTGCAAAAAAATGGTTAAAATATGATGCAGAGTTAAGATACTGAAAGCTTGAAGCAAAAAAGAAAAATACTGAAAAAATACAAAATTTAACTTTTTAGACAGGTTGTAGGTCAGTTCCTTGACCTATATTTAGGGAAATGATTTCCATTGAAAAACAATTCCAATACAAAAAAATTGAAACATTTTAAAGAACTGTGCCCTGCAAAAGTTGAGATAGAACTTATGGCCCTTTTGGAAGAGTGACAAGTTGTTGAAGTAAAAGAGCAAAATGTTTTTATTTTTCATTGCCATGAAAAAATAAATGCAAATGTTATGCTATGATACATAAAAACACTCTAACAAAAGCTCATACAATTTGAAAAACATTCTATACATGCATATAATTTTAAACCCTTGCTAGTTTCTATATTTTGCCCCAATAGTTGTTTTTGAATGCAAGTGTAAAGTGGTACAAGTCATAAAATGCTGTTTCATATCTCCATGAATAGATGTGTTACATATCTTGGTGAACATTGGTCCTACTAATGTCAGACTTTGTGTGCTCGAATTGTGTTTTCATGCTTTTGATTTCCTCAAATGCAATATAGGAAATCTAGGGACCATATACAAATTTTGATTTTGCATTTTTTCTTTTTCTTTTTTTGCGCTACAAACTTTTGATGTCTTAACTCTGCACTATATTTTGACCACTTTTGCAACTGGAAGTATGTATCTAGGACTAATGGTTGCAAAATTAGAGCTCTTTGCAGGTGAAACGGGGGTACTCGGTATACATATTTATTTATTTTAACTTTAAAGACTTAAAAAGGTACTCACCCTGCTGTGAAAGATGACGAAACCAGGACAAGACATGCTCTGAGATGAAATGTTCGATTCCACCAGCTTGAATTTTATTTGTTCCATTATGTTGGTGTCAAAGAAGTCTTCTGTGGCAGCTGCAAAACAAACTTAGTCAGAAAGAGAACCATAATATATTTTAATTTCATTCAGTGAATAGCTGGAATGTTTTAGTAATTTTCTGGAATCAAAAGTTAAAATATTTGTTCTAGAAAATTGAAAACTGGCGGGAATTATTTAGTCACTCTCGGGAATGCTGAAAGAAGTTTTTAAGCACAAGCCATTATTTTACCTTACCTCCAAGAAAGAAGCCAAATCATGTCATAGCAAATGTATATGGGAGAATGGTAAGAAAACCATAATAACAGACCAAAAATATTATTTTTGGAAAAACTCTAGTCTTCCTTAGGTTTTGAAAAATCCAAATCAAGCAAAAATATTTCTTTTTTTTAGCAGATAGAATAGCATGGTATGCTGTTTACAAAACTGAATTATGAGTTGTAGTCATTTTTTGTCTCTTAGGAAGATTTTCCAAAAAACATAATTGACAGAAGATCATGCTTCTTGTTTTAAATATCAAATATACTTATCGGTTTCAGACTATAAACGCATAGTATTGGAACAATTTGCTCAGCAATCAATAATACACAATTACAGTTTTACTTTCTAAGAAAGCAAAGGAGGAAGCCATTTTGCTTGCAGAAATTTTCACATGGAATGTAAAAAGTTTTGGGTCAATAATTGGTTGAAACTAGATTACTAGCAGATAAACCTTCCTACAATAAAAATTATTTCTTTTGTTGGCAGAATGAATTAAACAGAATAAAAACTCAGTCATGTTCCTTGAAAATTTGAAGTTAATAAACCAATTTTGAAAGATTTTCTTGAGTAAGTGAATAAATTATGTGCATACTTAGAGCACAGAAAGAAGGTGCAAAAGTGAGAAGTAATAAAGTGCAAATAGAAAAACTGAACAATTGAATCAGATTTTTGATTCAGAAAGCTGCCTAACTTTCAACTTCAATAACTATACGCCAAAACATTTTACGAGTGTTTCACACTACAAACATGCTCACAGGAAAGCTAAATATTATAAGATGAACAGAATCTAGTTGACATGATGTAGGCAAAATGTTTCATCAAACTGTTTTACATTCAAAAAAAAAAAAAGTTTTTATTGTTAAATAAATATTTAAATTAAACTAAAATAAAAAAAAAAAGTTTTCTCTTGTGCATTTTTTTTAAAGTAAGGGCATTAATTAATAATTAAGTTTCAAACAGCTATCACTAAATGAATAAATTTCACAGTGGACAGTTCATTGCAACAGAAAAGTCATTACTTTTTAAATATTTTTGTTGCATTAAGATTAAACAACTAAAATTACAAAAAGTAACAATTCATGGATTATGTTTTAAGAGAAACTATTATTGACTGTTGCATCAAATGTCCAAAAACATAGTGTTGGAAATCAGAGCAAGAAAGTTAAGCAACTATGTCATCTAACAGGATTTCTTGGTCAGAAAATCAGCAAAGGCATTTAATATTCTTGTAACATTTTACTGAAGTAAAAAACGTTTGATATAATAATAATTAAAATTGATTATTTTGAAAGTGCAACTGAAAAAAACTTAGCATCAGAAAGGAAATTAGAAGATAAAATGAGCTCTTCAAGTAGAGGGTTCGTATTTATGGCCATCATCTGTTGAAGCATTTCCCCTTTGTTCATTTTAAAACATTTTTCTTAGTCACTGTCACTTAGTGGTGAGGCCAGAAAAAAAAATTCAGAATGGGATATGGTAAAATTTTGAGTAGTTATTCTCTTTCTTGTTAAGAAAGAAAATCTTCTGGATTTTGGTAGGGTTGGGGAAATATATTCCCGAAGTCCCTCTTTCCCTGCTGCAACTCTCCATTATTCATCAGAACATTTTCTTAAGTACTTCTACTTGAGTGATTAATGTTCTTTTATTATTAGTAGAATTTTCCATTTAGTAATAAAGACTTATAACCATTTCAAATACTTCATTTTAATTATTTCCAGAATTTCATGAAATGGTTACTTTCTTGCTTTATGTTTGCTTCAAATACCATGTGCCTATGGGCACTTGATATTTATGAAAGTAAAGTATCCCTGCCCATAGAAGAAGAAGCACAGTAAACCCATAAGAAATAAATGATGAAAACATTATCAAAGAACAAATAAGCAAAAATATTGATTGCACCTGTGTCAGAGTTACAAGGAACACAATCATAATTGAATGAATTTATCTATGCATTAAGATGTGAGCTTCAAGATAAAATTCATTTAAGTAAAGCACTGTTTGGGTCCACTTGGAATTTTCATACAAAATGAAGCTCACATCTTTATGCAAGAATATTATAGTTCTATAAAGTTAAAAAATATGCTTTTGTAGCGATATGAGCTAAAAACTTTAAAAAAAAAAAAAATTAAAGTATGTTCAGCAACAAGAGGAGATCCCACAACTAAACCAACTTTTTTATTTTTATTTTTTTGACTGAGCTTCAAATAATAGAAAAGTTAGTAGACCAATCAATTAATTTAAATAAAATAAAATAAAAAAAAAATGTGTATGTGATGTGCAAGTGCATATGTGGGATTTACGTACATTTTCACAAAGATTCTACATCAACTTCCACACAATTCTTCTCCAACAATTTCGTTTACATTTACTGTTTTGTCAATTATTTCATTTCTATTATTCTAAGCTCATTCAAAACATTAAGTTATACTTAGTCGTGGAACACTCCCTCGCTGCTAAACATACTTAACATACTATTTCTTTTTTCAGATCACATTCCTACAAAAACGAGTTTTTTTAGCTTTTTAAAATTATAATTTTCTTTTTCTTCAATTTCAATTGTTTCATGAAAAAATATTTGTTTGAACAGGATTCAAAACATTCTCCTTCATACCCCCCCCCCTTAAAAAAAGGGCTCGGCAAGAATCAAGACTGGGACCTTTTGAATCTCAAGAGAGAATCATATCCATCGAGACGCAGCAGTGAAACTTCACCAAAATTGAATCAGCCCTTGTTTTCATTAACATATATATCAATCCAAATTTTGGTTTTAATAGCAGGGCATTACTTTCTGAGTCATTGCAGTCATACTAAACGAGATTGCTCCCCCCCCCCCATCCCATAGTTTATTTATACCAAAAACTAAACTATTATAATATCATCAGTTCTTTGTATGTGCCTATGTATGTAAAATTTTAAATAACTGGACACCTGAAATTGAGTGAAAATGAATTTAAAGAGTCCATTACAGCATACATGTATATATTCAATGCATATTATATCGAAAAACAACAAAAACCTCTTCCCCATACATGTAAATACATTATTATCTCACAACTAGGGAGACAATTAACCTGTCCCCCTCTCCCCCAATGACGAATCTGATAAGCGAAATTGAGAAAATTTTATCACGCAATAATTTGTACTTTTTAGCATAAGAAAATTAAATTTATATTACTTAAAAAATTGAGAAAAATCTTAATAAAGATATTCTACAATGACTAATGTTTATCGGGAAAAGCTTACTCCCATTTTAGTTTGAATTAATTGGTTAGAGGTAAAATAATTTTTATTCATGTTCTCATAGCCTTGGAAAATTTAAACAATGCAATTTCTGAAATCTCATGCAGAAAAATCAGGGCTTTCTATTGACATACAAGCATAGTTTTTTCACTCGCATATTAAGAGGATTTGTGTGAAAAATGTTCCTTAAACTTGGAGCAAACTAATTATTAGAGATTTATTAATTAAACTTATTATAGACTAGGGTCAGGTGGGGTAAAATGGGTAGTGGGGTAAAATGGGTAGTCAAAATATATAGTTTTAAAAACAAATTATTTGAAGTTAAATTTGCATTTTTTTGAGTGGGACATTATACTTGGCTGTTCTGAATTCTATTTCACAAAATATATTTTTTCAATTGATTATTTTTAGTGAGAGGTAACACTTTAAATTGAAGTTGATAAATTCAAGCTGCATGTTGTCTGCTTAAACTTCTATCTCCAGCTCCTGATTTTTGAGAAATTTTAATTACTGTGTCATAATATCTTTAGTTGGACATTTTTGTTGCTGCTTCAACTTACAGGAAGAAAAAAATTTTTTTTTTCTATTTTTAATCTAATATTTTGAAAATGGGGTAAAATGGGTATATGGTTAGGCTTATAATTCCAGCAAGTTATTTTAAATGATACAGCATATTTTCCTTTAAATTAATATTAATTCATTTGTGGTTAATTTAAAATGATTGAAACATAAAAGTATGCCCCCAATGCCATGACATTATAAAATAAACTTTGCTCCATCATAATAAATAATACCTACTGAATAGTCACTAGCATGCCAAATTACAAATGAATTCAGCACAGGAAGTCGGTGAAAATTTAATTTGAAAGATTTCATTATATAAATAGATACATAGTGGTGATAAACATGTTAACAAAAGGGTTGATTCTTTGTAACGACAAAACAAGTGCATGCAATATTTTTGCTCATTTGTGCTTTTATAACTTTCTTTTTATAATTTATGGTTTCTGCTCAAAGGTAAATGGTATTACAATACACTTATTTTAAAGAAACAGTTTCGGGGGGAAAAACACCGATTAAGCCTGAATGATAAATCATTTTGACAGACAAAAAAAAAAAGAAAGATAATTTTTCAGAAAAATCAGCAGTTTAGAAAACAAAATTCTTTTCCAAAGAATGCAAGAAATATTAGGCATTGTAACGAACCCTTGAGCTCTGAAGTAAGAATGAAAGTAAAAGTGAGTGAATAATCTACTGTGTATGAGACATAAAAGATATTCGGAATCCTCTTTAGTTTACTGATATAATAAAGTTAGATTTCAAAAATTTCAGTTAATCATTTTGAAATTTTTAGTTGCAAAAATATCTATCATGGCTAATTTCCAACTTTACACAAATTATACATTTCATAAATGACAGAAAAGAATTATATAATCATAAAAACAGCAATTATGTGCTGGAAAATTCAAAAAAAAAAAAAAAATCTTAGTATCAGCTTTTATTTAAAAAATTAAGATATCTATCCTACATTAGCAATTTTATTGATGTTTCAACATTTACCATATGCTATTTATTAACAATGAGCAATCAATTTTGAATTAATCGAGTGATAGATTTCCTGAGTAATGGAAAAAAAATCACTAGAAGATATTGATCAAACAAAGTATTATTTGTCTAGCCTTTTTACTGTTATAAAATTTATTTAAAATTAGATTATATAATTTTTAAAGTAATTTTGAATAAAAATTGTATTACCTTAATAACTTTTTTTAATTAGGAGCTCATCTCAATAACAATAATATTACTGGAATTATATCAAGAAAATATTGAAAGAAGTGAAATAAGACTAAAAAGGGAGATTTGTATTTATTATTGCTAAATCATTCGAATTTTTTGTCATTATATTGTTTTGTAGCATTCTGTTTATTAAACGCATCACTTATTTCTATTTTGTTCATTTTGCAGATTTCTTTTTTGTCTAATATATTGTTAAAACTTAAAATTTAATATTATAAACTTATGGAGTGACAACTTTTTCATTTTGTGCTTTAAAACTTTTTCAGAACTGTTAATGTCTATTTAATTTTAATAGTACAAAAAATTACAAATTTGGAAATAGATTATTTTTCTATTTTATTAAAGGGAAGAGATGTTTATTATAGTTAAATATAAAAGCTCAAGAACAACAATATTTATTAATAAATTTGGTAAACCATTAAACCATCAAAGTATATGTTTCCACTGATGACCCTCAAAAAGAAAAGAAAAACTGGTAATAAAAAAAAAGACTCAGGCACAGACGTATAACATCTTTCCGCATGAGTCAGTCAGAATTATAAGAAAGCTGTAAGAAAAGAAACACACAATTTTAAAAATTTTCACAAAGAGTAACTAACACTAGGAGTAAAAGAAACATGTTTATAACATTACTAGTATACTTATCACAGATTTATCTAAACATAAATGGATTCTTTAAGTTTATTTTAAGCTTTAAGGAATTAAACGTTGTTTTACATGCATAGTCTTTGATTTGTTTCATAGACAAAACAAGTTCGAATTTTTATACTCCATACACCCCCCATTTCATGTAATAAATATTCAAAAGCTCAGAGTTTCTACTTTTTAATATAAACACTACACTAAATAGATTTAAATTTATTGTGTAGTAAAATTGCAGCTCTAGCAGCTTTCTTTATGAGTACCATGCCATAGTACAGGTAATGAGAATCCAAGTATTCCAACTCATTTTAACCAGCATCAGATCAAACGGGAAATGAAGTCAACACAAACTTCAGTGTTAATTTACATTGGTTTTCCCCAACTAGTATGTGTACTAGTTGGGGACTACACATACTTGAACACTAAATAATTCAACCTTTGTGTTACGACAAAATTTTTTCGAATGCAAAGGGTTCAAATGAAAAATTGGGAGAATAATATAAGGGATGAATCATATTTCAAATTTATGGTAAAGTAGAGTCTCACAAACTCAGCATTGAAGCATTTATTTCAGCACCCCTCCCCCCCCCCCCTCCCCATAAAAAAGGGAAAACAAAAAATTGCTCAGAGTTTTCCCAGTTACAGTTTCTGAAAGCTTCAAAGGATGAGCTTTTGATTGTTTGATAGTTTGCTGTGGCCACATTACAAAAAACTCTTGTTTATTGGGTTTTAAGTACCAGTTTGGCTTTAAAGTACCAGTAAATAAATTTATGTTACAACCTTGTCAAATTATTATTTTCATATTCAGGCTCTTATCAAAATAACTCAAAAGGTTTTCATCTGTCATACGTTGAGATTGTGAGACAATTATACCGTATGAAATATTAATCAAAAATAAACACTTCATTAAAACTTGATAAATAGTAAGAGCTTAACTAATGCAATCCTGAAATAGTAATACTATGTATTTGAATGAAATTACTAAATACAAATACACCAAATGCAAATCACATATGTGATTGAAATTACACAATACAAAAATATATAACATTCAATCAGTCAAAAATAAACAAATAAAGTAAATCAAATCTGAATATCAAATCATAAATTGCTGACGATTTTACGCACAGATGAAGTACTGTCAAGATATGATGAATGAAATTGTCTTTTAAATGAATTAAGATACAATAATTGCATTTAACTCTCAACTAGGCATACAAAGGCAAACCATAAAAAAATTGATTTATTAAAACTAACAAAAATGATGTTGGCCCAATGTCTCAAATTTATTGTCTTTAGTATGCTCATTGTATCTTTGCAAGATTGACAATCATGCTAGGAGGTTATGTCAGGCGCTCCCATGCAGTAGCAGATACAGAAAACCATTTTAGGTGGGGAGGGCATGGGCAAGAATATGCAAAAATTTAAGATATTTCCCCCTGTGTTTTAACAGGATATTTTCTCTATGGAGACCAATTTCAATACAGATTTGAGATATTAAAATTTGACATTTGCAATGACTTATTCAAAGCCCCCAATCGCCCCCCTCCTCATCGGCGCCCATGGGGGGGGGGGTCATGCTGAAGAATGACCCCCTCCAAAATTTCTGAAACCACTTGGGGAGTCAATAAAAAACCCCAAATTGGCCAGGAATAAGGCACCTAATTGGATATAAACGTTGCAAATTCTAGACACAGTGAAACAAACTACTAGTTCAGATAATTACTTTCGAAAATAATTAATGAATTGAAAAGATAAGGTATTTGTTTACCTTTTATACATAAAGTGTTTGAACACAATGTGGACGGATACTGTTGTCGATAGTTTGGGGGGGGGGGGTGATGACCCCCCTGACCCTCCCTTTGTATCCACCACTGTTCCCACAAGAGAGAGCAGTCACACTGTCACAGAAACTCTTAAAGGGGGTATTTTTAAGTTTCTAACAAGGAGACCTTACGGCTTCGGAAATTCAGATCGGGATGAAATTCAGTAGATTAGTAATAACCCTTGAGAGTATTCATACGGTAAAGTAATAAAATGCACTAGCCAGAACATTATGGGAAAACAGCCCCTAAAGTTTTACACGCAGCTTATATATACTAGTAGAGATTTCTCGCCAGCAGCAGCTCGGTGGCTATGTGGTCAGCGTACTGGATTCCCGTGCAATCCCTCATGTGTTCGATACCTCTTGAAGATTTATTTTATATAAACTTATAAAGCGACTGTTATAGCTAATTGAAATTTCAATTGAAGAAAATACTTTATTTTTAAATATGTAATGTGTTTTTAATAGAGAAAATAGAGATAAATTCATTTGATTATAAATTATAACTTGAATTACTAAGGCAACAAAACTAGAGTAGGACTTGTTAATTTATGTATAAAATTTAACAATCTAGTTTTTTATTTATCAAATATAAATTTATACACATACACCAGAATGATAATTACCATAAAAACATGGAAAACAAAAACTTTTGATATTTTGCACTATGTATAAAGGAAGTTTGTTTACAGGAGCAACCTTTGTTTAAAAGATTCGTAAGAAAACATACTTCATTAATATTCACGAATATTTCTCTTTTGTCCAAAAGTTTGGAAGCTACCAGGTATACCAAATGATTTTATTAAAAATTGGCGATGAGAGATGATGATGTATTTTCATGCAGTCTTCACGGTTATTTATTTTTCTTAGAATAACTAACTAAAACTGTAACTTACATATAAACTAAAACCCTAAATACTATCATGCAAAGAGAGTATGCCCAGTTGAGAATTTGGATAATTTTTTATTAAAGTGAAATAATAGAATCCAAAGTAAAATTAAAAAAAGAAAATAAATACTTACAAGATGCACTTCTTTTTTTGTACTTAAGGTGCTTTTTTCTTCGAAAGTTCTTTGAGGCCATTTCATCTCGACATTTATTGGACTTGTTTCCATGGCTACCATTCTGATCAAAATGAGAGTTGACATGTCGTTGCAAAGCTGCCTGAGTAGGAAAACGTTGACTACAATTGTCCACAATGCACTTGAAAGGCTTGTTACCACCATGGCACAAGATGTGACGCTCCAGCCAGCTCAAGGAACACGACGTTCGATTGTATACCTAAATGTTTGAAAAAAAGTCACTGTATAATGCAAGTATAAACTTCAAAATCTTATGTTTACGAGGTGATAAAATAAATATTTCCTTTAAAAACAAAATCTGTATTGGAAAAGCTGCATGACACACAATTATTTGAAGCTTGAGAATTATTAGTTTGAATTTAAAAAGAGTTTGAAATAAAATAAAAACATCAAGGGGATTGTGAGTTCATGAGAAAATACCTGAAAGTTTTAAAGAGAAAGTTCATGATAATATACATACATACGTCTATATCTGGTTTAACCTGCAGGACCTCCTTTTTTGCAACTGTTAGTCTTAGATGCATACTTCCAGTTGCAAAAATGTTCAAAATCAGATGCAAGGTTAAGATATTGAAAGTTTGAAGCAAAAATAAAAATGAGTCAAAAAATACATAATTTGACTTTTATCCGGGCCATGGGTCTTCTAACTTATTTTTAGGGAAATATTCTCAATTGAAAAATATTACTAACACAAAAAACTTGACATTGGTGAGACCAAAACTCAAGGAGGTATTCAAGTTCAAAGTTTTAAGGGACCATACAGAAGATGAGACTGGAACTTATCGCCCTTTCAGAAGAATGGCAGGTAGTCAGATAAAAAAAAAGTATTTGTAATCTTCATTGCTATTTAAAAATAAATGAAAATGTTGGGCCATGATATGCAAAAACACACAACAAAACCTCGAACGTCGATTATTTAAAAAACCACTCCATGAACCCATATTAGTTTAACATTGGTAGAGAAATTACGAGTAGATGGCAGCTTCTTCAGTGAAGGTATTGTATATATCTTTGAGTGTTAATGAGTTATAAAGCTACTTTCGAGTTCGTATAACACTAATTATCCTCAAAAAAAATTTTTAAGGTGAAAGCAAAGGTTTTACAAGAAAATTTCCCTCAAAGGAGATTACAAAATTGTCTGTCTAAAATGTTCTTTAAGTAATGATAATCTCAAATCTCCGTACATATTCTGATTTTACATATTTTTACTTATACAAAAGTGAAACGTCAGGTATGAACTAAAAACTTAAAACAACTGAAACGAAAATAAAATCCTACCAACATTTCAATATTTTGACATTTAAAAAGTTAAAAAGCACAGAATTTCGTTTTGAACTTTTAAATTTAATGAAAATAAAAAAAAATTTTGATTGATTGACCATTAATAAAATATAGCAAACATAAATTTTGCGGAAAATCCGATTCCCATAGCGGATGAATACAGATCGCGATTTTTAAAATGAAGACGTTAAAAGTATAATAAAACGGCATATAAAAGAAATATTTGATTAAAATTATTTAAAGATTGCATTTTAAAGCTCTATGATAAAAATATTATCTATAACTATCGACGTAACTGAGGCAAAAATAAAATTAAGTCATCGATTTAAAATCCAACCCTTTGACACTCATAAAGAGTAACAGAATTTCGCTTGAAAAATTTTCATTTTTCTTTTAAATGAAATTAAAAAAAAAAACATATTTGCCTCCTGACAAAGCGTAGTAAGCATCAAAAATGAGTAAAATTCGATTCGCATATCGAACGTAAAGAGATGCGCCACTCTCTTGAAACTATTGGCGTCAAAACTTAATCGGCACCAGTTCTCCCTTTAGTCCACACTGGTATAACAATTTTGTTATAAATTCCAGCATTCCTTCTTGAAATGGAACAGTCAGAGTAAACAAAAAAAAAAAGTACCTCCCTTGAAACTTTTCACCGAAGCCGAAAACAAATCAGTACCAGTCTCGATCGAGGTGTACTGGTATTCTATGTGTTTTTCTTTTTGGAATTCTTGCATTATTTCTTAAAACACAGTAGTCAAGATGTTTGAAAAAAAAAAACAATCGATTGCGCCAACCCTCTTGGAGCGGTTGGCTCCCAAAATTAATCAGCACGTGCTTCCATTGCGGTCAAGCCGTGTAACATTTTTTTTTTTTTTTTTTGCATCGATTTATTATTTCTAATGTAATACTCACGATTAAGGGGGGAAATATTGATTGCCCCCCTTCCCGCATGAAGTGAGAAAGCGCCAAAAGTTAATTAGATCCACTCTAAATCCCAGATCGATTATGTAGTACCGAATTCCGTTCAAATTCGTACATTATTTATATATATATATATATTTTTTTTTTTTGTAAAAAACTTCACGCACACAGAGTTTTGCAAAAAACGTTCTGTGTTCAGCATCCCCTTGTCAAAATTCGAAAACATGAAGTTTTCACGAATTCAATACTTTCTTCCGTAGATGCACGAAAAAAAAAACTTTTTCTTTGTTTTTTGTTTTTGACGTTCTTAGCCAGCAAAGAAAGTTTGGTGTGAATGTTAATTGTTATATTTAGCGAACCGTTGTTGTCTAGTTCTCTAACGCACAGTACATACAGGCCCGTCATTTATGGGGGTCAGGGGAGGGGGACAATTGGCCTCCCAGCATTGAAAAATGAATGTTTTTACACGTAAGTGGGCGTGGATTTTGCTGTTTTCGAATAAAATTTGCATTGCTTGCCCAAGAAAAAATCGAAATGACGGGTCTGAGTACATATTGGGGAATCCTAGTGTCCCACTTTTTCCAGGAAATTCCGGAAGCACATCCATCTCGAGATTTCCAGGAAATGCATCAGAATTTGAAAAATGCTAAAAAATATTTATTTCAAAGTGATACCAATAGTAACAACACAATATAATATATAACTTCCGAAGTTTCTACTCTTTTAGTTACAAAATGCAAATATTAGGTATTCCTTTTTTTAAAGTATAATTAAAGAATATATAATCAACCTATTTATCGTTCTACCTAGTTCTTATCTATGTTACGAACAAATTGGTCAGCAAAAAAAAAAAAAGCTTTTTCAGTTTCAGCTGACGTTGCAGGAATAGTTTTCGAAGCCTTATTCAATTTTGTTGTAGACGTATTTGTTAATCACTACGCAAAAATATTGATCATAAGTTAAAAAGGGAAATTGTTGTCTGCAAAGAGAACATTTATTAAGCCGATGATCATTGGGGAACCGATTTGGCAGGGCGAATAAGGGACATAAAAGGAAAGCGGACAGTCAAGTTGACATTTTCAGCAGAAATTCTTCAGATCTCTGAAAATCTTCTGCAAGTATCTTCAAATTAGAAGAAAACCTTAAGTTCCCACCAGTTCTGTCATTTTAAATTTTTTCAGGAAGGGGGCAAGCAATGCAAATTTTATTGGAAAACAGCCAGTGTTAGAAATCAGTAAAACTTCCTACTGGTTCTTCGGACCAGTCAAAATGAATATGTACTGGTCCTCAAACAACATCACTGGTTCGCTTAAAATTAAACACTATAATATGTTTGTACCAAAGATTATTTACACTTTATTATGATTACTTTTATTAAGTTATTTTAAATCTAACTGTTTCATTTTTAGCTCGTTGATTAAACATAAAAAAATTGTTAAGTTGTCAACCAACGGTTTGACTAATAAATAGCTAAACATTGGCTAGGCAAATGCTTTTGAATTTTTTCTAGCACAGAGTGTGATAAAAAATAGATAGCGGTTGGTGGTCCCAGGGACCATCAATTACTTTTTTATGGTGGTCCGAGGCAGGTTTCACTAGTTTGGGACCAGTGGACCACCAGTAATTTCTCACGCTGACAGCCATACAGACATGGGCGGATTTATGAGAGGCAGAGGGGGGCAATGCCCCCCTCCCAGTTTTGGGAGCACTTCATATAGTAACAACACAGCTTCCAAAATCTTAAAACAAACAATAGTTTTTTGAGTTGTTTCGAAGTGAAAATTAAATGAAGAGCGAATGTCCTTTTCTGATGGGAGAAAAGAAAAAGAACACCGTACATTAAATACAAATAGTAAAGCTGTCCCTGGGGCGCTGAAAATGTGTCTTAAGTGACTATTTTGGACTGAAATCCATTAGGATCAAGTATATAAATGAAAATTTAGGCCAGCCGAACCCTAAGATTATCGACGATTATTTTAACAAATTAGAAGCTAAGACAATTGACCCCTTCCCCCTCCCTACACACACTTTAGGCTAACAGAACAATCTACTCGTTTCGATTTTTTTTTTTTTTTAGAATGTTTATTTCCAATTTGCGTGATTTCAAAAGCAAAAAATACTTGGGTTGTTGTGTATTATCGTAATTTGCAATACATTATGTATTAAAAAAAATCGTCTTTTTTTCTCCCGAGATTCCCCCCCCCCCAATCCAATTACTTCTTATAAGACTTCAAAATGCAGAATTTTATATATATTTTACAAAATTTCCTCCAAGTGAACCTTCGGACCCCCTAAAAATGGAAGTATTCTAATATATTCCACTTAAAAGATTCCCTGCGCCACTCTCGACTCTCTTGATGGGCGATTCTCGAAAAAAATGTCCCTTGCGTAACGCTAAGTTTTTAATTTTATTCAAGTAACTATTAATTAAATATGGGATTAACTGTTATGCTTTGATAGTATATTAAAGCATGTATTATTTCCCAACAGCATTACTTTTTAAATGCTTTGGTTAGCTGGAAAAAATAAAAAACTTAGCGTTACGCACGGGATTTTTTCGAGAATCGCCCTGATACCTTTCCCTCTTATAAAGTTAAATCAAAAAAGGACAGCATACAACACATTGATAAAGTGACACACGAAAAAGCAAACTATCGCTTATAAATCACAGGCGAAAAAAAAAAAAAAAAAAAAAGAGGGGTACCTAAAAATGGTCTTTTTCTCCACCGACAGAAACATCGTCTGGATTACTAAAAGGGACCTCATACCTGAAATAGCTAAGGGCCCCTGTTTAATCTAAATCCAGCCCTGATTTCAACAATTATTGCTGTAACCCCTCCCCAATCTGTTTAAACAATTTTTTCACCCAAGGAGGGGGGGGGGGGGTACGCATTTTAGTCGCTTTTTCACTAAAATAATAGCCGTTTATACAATTAATTGCAAAATAGTCATTTTTGCCCATGTTTTGGCTAAAATAGTCGTCTTTGCTTCAAAATAGTAGCTGAGTAAAGCGTGTAAAAATTGTCTTTTATTTTTCGCAGAAACTCGCTTTCGTAGCTTTTTAAAAACTTTTAGACAACATATTTCGGTTACGGGGAGATGAGGGAATAATTATGCTCTTAAAACATGGTTTCTCTTTCGCGTTTGCTACTTATAGTTCTTTTCTTTTTTTTTTTCATTATTACACTATCATATCCATACATTACACTATCATATATGATCCTGGTTTATATCAAAGATGCTTCATATATTCTTCATATTTTGCATTTAGCTGCTTCCGTTCCACGATAATAAAAACAATTACTTCTCGAAATGAAGTCTCATTTCACTAAATAATTTTTCCAAGGTCAATTTTTAACGGCTTTTAGTCAGCTACAGTTGAATTCAAACTTTAAACTCCAGAGTGTCTTGGTAAAACACTCTGGCACTTAGGCAAACCATCTCATTACAGCTATGCTAAGCCATGCATAAATAACTAATACATACTCGTGAGTCGTGAAACAGCGTGGCTTAACCTTTAGTTATCCGATACCCGAAGGAAGGGGCGGACTGGGTCCCGAAAAAGGGGGGGGGGGGCTAACCTTGACTCTCAAAGGTCGCCCAAGTTCGAGGGCAAAAAAAAGAAAAAAAACGGCTCACGGGTCCGAAGACAAAAATAATGGAAAAAATAAAAATCGAAGGCGCACAGGTTCGAGGGCGAAAAAAAAAAAAAAAAAAAAAAACGGAAGGCGTGTACAGGTGGGAAAGCGCACCGGCCTGCGAATCACTCTCCCAAGGGTTGATAGTTGACTCAAATAGAATTTTCTGAAGACAGTGTGAAATTTTCGGAAACTTTGAGGAAGCTCGACTGCTGTACTTTTGAAATAGAGGGCCTAAAATTTATAGTTCCGGGGCTGCCCTCATCTAACATTTTCACCTATATACATATACAACATTCTCCACTAAATGAATAATGAGAAGTGAAATAAGAAATTTTCCTTTCGCAATAGCGATAATAAACCTTAAAAAGCTGTAATATAACAAGCATAACAATTCCCAAGAATCCTTACTCGATTAAGAACACCAGTCCTTAAAAGCATCATAAGAAAGAGTTCTACTCCTAAATAACGTAAAAAATCTCTAAATCTCATTTAACAAAAGCGATAATTGTCCTTAAAAATAAGGACATAAGTCTATAAAAATTCCATAAAATAGAGAGCACAGTTCTCAAATAACATCGATATTCTCTAAAACCGAGTTTCCCAAACCGTGGTCTGCGGACCCCCGGGGTCCGCGAGTCCATGCCACGGAGTCCGCGGTGCTATCCAGCTAAAAGTTAAATATACATAATTGAGATTGAAGGACGAGTAACGATATTTTATTTCAAACGGAAAGCAAATTTTGAGAAATAAAGTTCTTGCTTAAGTACATGCAAGACGCACCCCCTCCCCCCGAAACACTCGGGAGTAAACACACTACACAATAATTCTGTGTACATGACGAAGTTCATATTGTTACAAAACTATATTAAGTAAAATGCAAAGATTTGGGGCATATTTTTACAGCTGGGATATTATACTTCAAACAAAACGTTTTATTCCTAATTGAATTTCAAATAGAATTTTATTTTCATGATAACTCAAATTAATATAAGAAATGAAAAGGATCATGTAAGCTCGTGTAAGAAATGAAAACCAGACAAGAGCTCTGAGAAATATACAGAACAATGAATAAATAAATTTAAAGGAAAAAAAAAGCGTAAAAATATATTGCATGGAGGGGAAGGGGGGGGGGGGTCCGTGAAGTTCCTAATTTTTCCGGAGGGAGTCCGCGGAAGTCTGCAGTTTGGGAACCTCTGCTCTAAAATGATAATAATAAATCTCGGCAACAGTACCAATCAAAATAAAATACTAGCGGTCGAATCGAACGTATAAGACAAAAGTACGATGCTTACACGTAATTTTGAAATGCGCAAAAAAAGCAGACGATAAATGAGTATGACAAAAATTGATTTTTTTCGGATTCTTTTGATCGTTAGTTATTTTGTATGAGACCTCTCAAAGTAAGTATACGGCCAAAAAGTAACATTTCGGAAGCTACGGAAATTCCCTTTTCTCAGCTTCTATAGGAGCTAGAGTATCATTTGAAAGGTCTTAGGCTTTCACAAGATATGTCACTTCGCAAGGTTATGTGACTTTAATATTTCAAGGTCATGCAAATCATTATTTGACTTTGAGTGTTTAAAAAAGTAGATTTCTGAAAATACTGAAAAACACACATTTTTTGTTTACCAATGTGGTCTACACGTGGCAAAAGCTTCGGAATGGGACAGCAATGAGATCATACTGAAAATGAATTATGAACCTCCATACATCGAAGTAGCAAATTGCCAGAAAAAATTCGATATATAGAAATTTTGATATATGGAAACGATCTTATTTTATCATAAAAATATACTAAAATATCAAAATTAAAGCTAATTTTCGTGTATGAAACCCTATTTCTTATTTATACGAGCATGGGATTAAATGAAAATTAATAATTAAAAAATGAACATAAATTACATTTGCGCGTTCATACATCTTCATGATTCGGCAATTCAACTTAATCCGCAACATCAGGGGATTTTCGTTTTGACAATGTAATCGAGAGAAAAGTAAAAAATCAATCTACTTAACTTGAATAATTTTTACTGAAGCTAAAAAGACTAGGAATGATAATCAACAGACAAAAGGGATAATAGTACAGTAAAAATAGGGGTCGGACCCAAACATCAAAAAAAAAAAAAAAAAGCTAAACCTGGTGCAAATTGTTTATTACCCTCCCAATAAGAACAGGTAAAAAGTCCCACCCCATTGTGCGTCGGGTTTTGGAATGGGGGGCATTTAAAAATTGCTGTTTTGGGTATTTTTCCAGAATTTTTAGAGTAAATTTAAAGTGAGAATATTATGTTATATTAAATTTAAATGCATGAAATTAAAGGTGTTTGACCCCCCAAAAGGGATGACATAACCCACCAATGCTACAGAGTCCCCCTATCCCCGTAAAACGAAGCAGCACCCCCGAACCCCCCACCATACATTTCATACGAAACATTATTTTATGCTAAGTTAAAGTTAGAAATCAAGTGTGTCCATCCTCCAAGAGCGATGGTGCACCTCCTCTCAAAGATACAGCACACCCCCCTCCGCCGAATAAAATAAATACTCATCCCCCTCCCTTTTATTTCAAGTAGAAGTATTATTTCATGCAAATCTAAAATGCATTAAATCAGTTCTGCCCACCCCATAAGAACAGTAGCTCACCTCCCAAAATGAAATTATATACTAAAATATTATCCCCCCCCCCCCACCTCCTCTGAAGGTGCACATTTGATTAAATGGCCAGAAAAATTACGCTGAGCTGTTTTTTGCTTTCAAATGATTTCTCCTAAGCTTGTAACAAAAAGTCTTCGTTATCAAGATGGTTTTTGGAATCTAGATCCTCAGCAAAATCGTTATTGTTGCAGCTATGTCTAACACAGTTTGTGCATATAATTGAGTACTTCAGTCCACTTTCAGACTTTTCCAACATTCACTATATCCAATGAACCCCTCAGAGCAAGCACAAGATTTGAGACGCAAGAAGTCTTCTAGAGCAGGAGGCTTGGCTGTTGTAATAGGACGCAGATTATATTTCTGTGGTGCTTTTTTTGCACCCATCAAAAATGACACTAGCTTTCCCATACTTACAAGTGACCTATACACTGCATTGCTGGCACATTTCCTTGAAGCTTACATATCATTATTACCAAAAATATGATTAAGCTGGTATCTTCCATCTATTACATATGAGGCAGTGAGAAGCAAAGGGATGTAAGTGGCAAAATTAAATATTTGGAGATAACCAGTGCAAATGGTTGGTGAACCTCTCCTCTATCTTGGAGCAAGAAATGGTACTAGTAGACCTGGTAGTTGCTTCTATACAGCATGATTTAGAAAAGAAAATCAATGAAAGCCTACCTAGAATCTTATATTTAAACGCGTTTTATTCAAAACTTGAAAATGTCCACTTACATCCCTTTGCCTTACTGCCTCATACAGTGGCTCCCAAAAGTCTTCGTACACCTACGACTTTCAACGAAATAGGCCCCAATCCATTGGTTAGAATTAATATTTCGGAATAGGTATTTAATTATAAGATCTATGATCAATTTTTAACAAAACTACATGAAAAGTTTTAAAAAATATTAAAACTTAATTTTTAAAAAATCAAAAACCAAAAAGTGCCCGAAATTTTATGTCACAAAAGTCTTCGTACACTTTATAAAATGTCTTTATATTATTGAATAATTTAACTTTTTATTAAGTTATTAATTAGTAGAATATCATACAGTATTCATAACACCTTTTAAAAGTCTGGGAATTGATTTCATTCTTTTTCTTTCTTTTTTTGCGTAATTTTTGAGTAAGTGTTCAACCACACTTCGAGTCTTGCTGTTTCTAGCTCTATTTTTGTTTAAAAACCGTATTTTCGTAATCTATAGGCTATAGATATCTCCAAATACGTTACATTAAGTTCAAATCTGGAGATTGAGGGGGTATTTTCTGAATTTTAGAACAATTTTCGAGGCACTAGACGCAAACATTGAAAACCGTGTGCTTCATATCGTTATCTTGATAAAAAAACAAAGTTGCTTCCAATAACCAAATTTTTGGCTTAGAGTTCAAAATTGGTTTTTAAAATATTTAAAGGAACAGCATAATTCATTATTTCATCAAAAAATTCCAAACTACCAAGTCCTGATGCTGATATGCACCCTCACACTAGAACACCTCCACCGTCGTGATTAACTGATCCAATTAAGTTGTTAAGATTAAGTTCCTAATTTTTTCTTCTACTTACAATTATGCAAAAATTTAACCAAAAATGTTGAATTAATTTTTATCTGTAAGTAAGACGTAATTCTAAAACGTTTTTTGCTTATTTATCATTGATTTTGCGACGAAAAGCGTAAGCTTTCTGTTTTTCGCGCGATCAAGAAAATTTCTGCAGGAAGAGGACCCATTTAATCCAGCTAATCAGAGAACTTCGCGAAAAATTTTAGGTGAAAATTAAACGTAAAATTTTTCTTTTAACTCTGTAGAAACTTTTACAGCACTTAAATGTGTATTTTTCATAATTTTTTCAACTTTAAATCGCCGATCACGTTTTGTCAACTTTGCCGGTTGACCTTTTCTTACCTTGTTTTCGGTCCGATTCATTTGTTTAAAGCATTTTATCAAGCACTCTACTATACAAATAAAAAAATTAACTAATTTAGAGTCATTTCAAACCAATTTACCACTACTGTGGGAAACAAATTTGAATTTTGAATGGTGTTTGCGGTTTTTTTTTACGAATACCAGCGATTTTATAGCAATACAGACAATATTAAGGAATAAATAAACAAAAATTAAAGCCGAATGACTTATAAGGGTCAACACAATGCAAAAATATTAATAAAACGGCATATGATAATTTTAATTATGAATTTATTCGAAAATAGTTGAGTGTACGATGACTTTTGTGGCGTGTTATTTCTCTGTCTCATCGTTTTCTGACTTATTTCAAAAAGAAGATCCGTTAACATTTTGAAAAAACCAATGGGTTGTATTTAGAATGACATAGGAATGATGTGAACAAATATTGGACTCCATATTCGAATTCAGTTTCGAGTTATTTTGGTTTTACTAAAAAATTTCTAAGTGTACGGACACTTTTGGGAGCCACTGTATATGACACCAGTTGTTCGTTCTGTGATGTTGGATGAACCTTTTGCTTCAGATAATAGCACTTTAACGATACAGGATTTCTTTCCTTCTGAAACCAGATTCATCGAATACTGATGGAGGATCAGCGCATAACTCGTACCAGAAGTTTTTAGCAATTTGTTATTCCATCTTTACTGTTCATACCATTCGGTGTAAAAGATAGTTTGGACTTACACATCTTTACAGATAGTAACTACTCTCGTAACAGAAGCTAAAGACATAACTGCTTACCTCCTTTACAAAGAAATGCTACAAAATTGTTTGCCTTCAATTTCCTTTGATGTTACTACCCGAATGTTCAAGGTCTCATCGCAACTCACCTTATCATCAGCGAGCAATACCACTACCAACTTGAGAGGGAAGAAACTTCTGGGAGCTTTAGAAACGGATTGTGATTTCCAAACTGGGAGCTAAAAAGGTGTAAATATTTAGCATTCTATTGTTGTATTGCTCATTGCTCTCATCAAGACTTGATGTTCTATCGTTAAATCACTACAGGTTCTAGACCACCTGAATTTGTCATGCGTTAGATCTTTGGATAGCTGATGTTTGATGTGATCAAAAATTTTTTATCGCATAATGTACTGAAAGGTTTCAGATAGTGTTGCAAGTATATGTTCGCATATTTAGCATAATTCACATAACCAGGTGCGTAAAAGAGAGGTAGCTTGGTGTTTGCAATGTAACCCCCACCGACTTAGAGGGCGCAGAATTGCAGCATTGCCCGTCTCACTATTGGCAATTCCGGTTTGTCCCACCCGTACGGTGATGGCAAAAGATTGTAGAAAAGTTGAAGTAAGTTAATCAAGAAGTAGGGAAACTTTGGCCAATTTGGACTTTTTTTATGCTGCACAGGAATTTTGTTTTCCAGCGCTCTAAACAGTTTAATAACTCCAGTCACAGATATTTTGGTTACTGAGCTCGCTTAGATCTTTTAGAATTATTCTTCTGACATTACCATATCATTGTGAGGCATTTTGTACTTCGGAAAAGTTTAAGTTAGGGAAATTTTTTCGTAAACTTCATTCCAATAGTTGATTTTAGAATGTAAATTCAGGGTTACCCCCCCCCCCTCAAAGCGATGGCGCACCCCTTAAGTGTGACGGAGTACCCATCCAGAATAAAAGTCCTCAAAAAAGAAAGAAATACCCCTTGAAAAAACTGCCTTAAAAATTCCAATGACGCAAAGCTGCTTTATGGACCACTCCCCATCCCCCCCCCCCCCGCCTGTGCACCCCTGTTAATTGGATTTTTTTTCTGTGAGAGTTTATTGTTTTACTATTATAGAGTGGTTTTTGCGAGGTTTGAGAATTTTTTTTAAGTAATAGAAATTATTTTTATTTAAATAGAGGATTATTTCGTCCCCCCCTTCCCCCCAAAACCCGACGCGCAAAGTGCTGGGACTTTTTACCCCTTCTTGCTGGAAGAGTAAGAAGTAATTTGCAACAGGTTTCACCTTTTTTTTTTGGATGTTTGGGTTTGGCCATTTTTTGGTATAATTTTACTGTACTATAACTTGAAACTGATTTTACACTGCTACTAGTTACAACTAAGATTTCAAATTAACTTGAGGGAATTTAAGAAACTCCAGAACGGAACAACGACCTATCTACACACCCCTCAACCCCCGATTCCTTTTGAGTTTCGTAGCAACCTTTAGCGAAGATAATTTTTTTCCCGTAACCTTCATTTTTCATGAGATAAACTGTCTTAAAGTGGAATAAAAATCTACGAATGTCTCGAAAAAAAATTTCGATATAGTATAGAGATTTTTTCGATGTATAGAAACAATGTAATGAACATTGAAATTTGCTGGGATTTTGATACACAGGGTGTTTCGTTTTAACCTGCAAGACTTTTATTTTCGCAACTGTTAGTCCAAGATGTATATTCCAATTGCAAAAATGTTCAAAATCAGATGCAGTTATTTAAAGTTTGAAGCAAAAACAAAAATGAGCCAAAATATACAAAATTTAACTTTTTATACCGGCGCCCGGTCTCCTTACTTATATTTCGGGAAATTCTCCCCATTGAAAAATCATTCCAACAAAAAAAGTTTGACATTAGTACGACCAACATTCACCGAGTTATGAAACGCAGTTTTGTGACTTACACCACTTTACACTCGCCATCAATAACACCTTTTGGGGGAAAATATAACGGTTAACAAGGGTTTAAAACGATGTGTGTGCATATAGTGCGATTTTTCAAATTGTTTGAGGTTTTGCAGTGTGCTTTTGCGCATAATGGCATAACATTTGCATGAATTTTGGAATGGCAATGAAAAAATAAATATTTATTTTATTTATTTTGACAACCTGACATTCCTCAGAAAGGGCGGCAAGTTCAAATCTCATCTTTTGTATGGTCCCTTAAAACTTTAAACTCGAATATCTCCGTGAGTTTTGGTCGCACAAATGTCAAGTATTTTGTGCCAGGAATAGTTTTCAATGGAGATTATTATTCTAAATATTAGTTAGGGGACCTGGGGCCCGTATAAAAAGTTAAATTTTGTATATTTTGGTTCATTTTTATTTTTGCTTCAAACTTTCAATATCTTAACTCTGAATCTGATTTTGAACATTTTTGAAATTGGAAGTATACAACTAGGACTAACAGTAGCAAAAATAAAGGTCTTGCAAGTTAAAACGAACACCCTGCATAGAAAATTTCCATAAGTGGAAGTTCGTTATATGAAGGTTAGACTGTATTTCGATGCCGCAGAATGCAATTTTTCCCACTATGCAGTTGCTAATCGATAAGGAATATTTGAAAATCCATACCTATCACCATGAGAAATGTGCCGAAAAATTCTGAAAAATGAGACTGCAGTTGGCTCATGATGAAAAGAAATGACTTTTCATCCTCTCAACATTTCAATTATTGAAATTGAGATGTGAGCATAGACAATTTTGTCATAGATATTTACAGAAAAATTGCAAACCTGAAAATACTCTTCAATGATTTGCACTTTGCACAGTTCAATTCTTGCTTTGAGAGGTCGTAAACCCTTCTTTTCGGGTTTCTGCTGGGGTTCTGTCATTTGTTGGTGCATTAAGAACGTTCTTAAAAAAGTTCGAATAGTAGAAGAAATCTGAAGTAAAGGTCCATGGTAAAAACTGCTTCTTCACTACTTTTTTTTTTTTTTTGAGCAATCAAGATTGCTTATTGTTCTCACTTGACTGTTTTTGGCGTGCTATCATTTTATTTTCCCACCGCCACCCTCCGCACCATAACCGTCGACCGGCTCCTCACGATGCTGCTCCTATAACGAAAGCCGTCTCCATGTTGCATCCATGTCCTACACATACGCGCATACATACACAACTACACACACACGCACACATACACACACACATATATACACACATATACACCTACACACATACACAAACACATACACACACACAAACACATACACACACGCATACAGACACCTACACACACACAACTATCCACACATTCATGCCTGCACACAGACAAACACAAATGCCTATACACAAATACACATACACCCCCCACACACATTCATACCCACACAACTACCCACACACTTATGCCAGCACACAGACACAAACACACATGCCTACACACACATACCCCCCTACACACAAACACACATACCCCACACAAACACACACGCCTACATACACACCCTCGTGATTGCGAAAAACAATTTGAATTCAAGATGTCAAAATTCAAATTAATTTTTCTTTTCCATTAAATTTTTTTTTTTTTGTCTGCATCTAAATACAACCACCCTTGTTAGTAATACCCATCATATCTTCAGAAACCAGCCATTTTTGAGTATTCAAGATCATTTTTGAAAGTTGTTACGCGTTATACTGTTGAATTGTTTGAAAAGATAAAATGCTTTCATATCTACCAGATTCTTGTTCAATGGAATAAAAGAGTTAAATTTCTGAGAATAGCATATTGATATCGTTTTCAAGGTCAATTAATGATTGAATGACCTTGAAATATTACTGTCACATTACCTTGCCAAGTGACATATCATGCGAAAACCAATCGAAAGAGCTTCAAAATGATACCTACGGCACTCCACTCCTGTAGAAGTTGAGAAAAGGGAATTTTTGTAACTACTGAACCATCACTTTTTGCCGTTTTTGAGTACTATGGGGGGGGGGGGGGTCTCACACAAAAAACTAACGGTCAAAAAAAAGCTATTTTTTTGTCTATACTCACGTGGGTCGACTCAAACCTGTAAATTTTGTAGTAACCGATGATGGTCAGGTTCAGAGGCTCGTTAATTTGGCATGGAATGAATGATACAATTACCAAGTTGTGTGTGTGTACGGGGGGGGGGTCTCTTTAGAACTAGATTACAAATATCCCACATCTCATAAAAAGAAGACATATTGAGAAACAGTTTAAAAATCAAGATACAATCCAAATTTTGTACGTAGGGTATTTTTTTTTTTTAATATCCAATCAAATCAAGATGTCGGCAATTTACACGAAGTCTTTTTAATTTAATAAAACTGTTTCAGTAGCAGTTGTACTACTAAAAAATTTTTATATTATCAACTTAAGTTTAGAAAGTTCTTTTTTGCATTTTAAATAACCCTTCGTACCGTGTTTTCCCGAAAATGGGTCGCGGTCTCATATTAATTTTTGTTGGCCTACTGTCAGGGGATGACTTTTTTTATACACTTAAATTAGTACTATTTGTTTTATGCTTAAAAACACATTTTTTTTGGTTAAAAGAAACAACTTTATTTTCATTTAAGAAATACATTTATTCCAGTTCAGAGCATTTATTTATTTTCAATGAACATTCTAAAATGAACAAAATTAATACAATCCCACCTTTGATGGTGAAACAGGGCACTTGACATCCCATTAAGACAATCAAAGGCAGCTTAAAATGGCGTTTTCAGGACTTCACATTGAGAAATTACTGGGGGGGAGGGGGGGTTCCAGATCTTCTTATTCTGCACTAGTATTATACTTTCCTGGCCCCCTCCTTCCTCGTGTCCCAAAGCGTTCTTTTCAAAAACGATCGTAAATAGAGCTTATTTTGGAAGTAAGCAGTATGACTTATGAATTAGTCGAGAAAAATCACACTAAGGCTTATTTTTTGATTTGGTCTTATTTTCGGGGATTCACGGTAATGAATAATTTAGCAGGCTCACACTTCTTGCGAAGACACTTTTTTCTCTCTATATCAGGCTGATTTCAAGACCTAATTCTTCATTCCAACGAAGTCTGTTTAATAAGCTTGGTTTCCAAAAAAAAAAAAAAAAAAAAATCCACATTTTATTGCAATAGCGAAAACCGTTCTTGATATTTTTTTCTTTACTAATAATAAAGCTCGAAGTTTCTCTGTCTGGATCTGTGACGCGCATAGCGCCTAAACCGTTAGGCCGATTTTCACGAAATTTGGCACAGAATTAGTTTGTAACATGGGTGTGTGCACCTCGAAGCGATTTTTCGAAAATTCGATTTTGTTCTTTTTCTATTCCAATTTTAAGAACATTTTACCGAGTAAATTATCATAACGTAGAATAGTAAATTACGAAATTATCATAACGTGGAACCGTAACATGGGCGAGCAAATGAACATAAAACCAATTGGCGAGAAATTCATCATCCATTATTTGTAAATATGCAGGCGAACCAAATGACCTTTAAATTTTCTACTATGGGCAAAGCCGTGCGGGTAGCACTAGTTTTAAAACAAGGACAGTAGTCTATAAAAATTCCATGAAAATAGAGACAAGAGAGTTCTTAAATTATATTGATATTCTCTAAATAAAAATAGTGCCCTTATCGATCGTGAAAGGCAAGAGTCATTCCACATATTTTGATATGAAATGTCTTCTACGTAACTATAAATGTGAAAATTCTTTTATTTCTTTCACTATAAAATTACAGATAAAAAGAGCCCACTAATATTTTTTAAGTCTCATTTGGATTTTCACAGTGAAAAAATATATTTATTTCGAAATTTAGAGCTACGTACGAGACATTTCAAAGCTAAATAATGTGCTATGACCCTTATGTTATTACCGCCCATATTCAGAGTCAGTTAATTCCTGAAAAGTAACAACGATTATTTTTAAAGAAGTTTATCTCGAATTTTCAGATTTTGTGCAATAAAAATGAGATTCTTAAATTAATTATTGTTTTACAGTTGCCTCGAAATACAGTGATGCGGAGAATTGTGAAAATGAGTACAATAATATTTGAGTCATTAGCGCAGTCAGAATTTGACTTGCGAGGGGAAGGTAGGTGGGGGTCACAAGTCTTCAGCTGTAGATAAATTACCATATTAGGATTGGCAATGTGTAAAAACTGAGGGATTGAGTTTGGGGAGTCTCTGCGTGTCTATGAGGCTCAATTTAACATGAGATGGCAGTGCTTCTTAGGTTTCGACGATAATTATTGCTATTTGTGTATTTTTAGCTCTGAATCTTCAAATTAGTTTCAATTACGTCAATTATTTTTTTTCTCGCAAAAAATAAATTTCAATATGAAAAGTATATGAATGATTGAAATTTACTGAAACGTAACGCTTAGCTGTTTGAGATAGAGAGAATGAATTTATATTTGTCTTCTAACTTATGCTAACAAACAGTTTTACTCTTAAGAATCAATAGCAAACGTTAAAAAGGTAAAATTTTGAAACAATTTACAACCTAAGTAAGCCAACTGTTATATGATGCTGTAAAATCGATTTGGTTTATGAGAAATAGGCTCGTTAATTTTTATACTTTTACTTTCTGTTGAGATATGAAAGATAAAACAATAAACAAACACATAAATGTGTATATAGTACTGGTTAGTCGAGCCATGACCTTGACAATGTTAACCTTTTTATGGGTAAAAGGAGTAATTGGTGCTGAGTTGAGTTGGGTTACTTTCGTAGTATACATTTGCTTAAATATTCCAACTCAAATCAGCTTCAATAACACCTTGTTTTTTTTACTGAACTCAAAAGTGGTAAACATTGTCAAGGTCGGAGCTCAACTAAACATAGTCAAACCGTACGCGCCCGGATGCATATAAATAACCTTTACTTTGCTAGAGACCAAGTAAAAATTTGAAGACTGCTGATTGGCGAACACATAAAAACGCGTCAGCCATCTTCTTTACAGCCTGTTTTGCGTGCTCTTTCAATGTTTCATTTCGAAACCGGGTTTCCTAGATATTGAAGGGAGAGGAGATAAAAGCACTCTCTCTCAAACGTGAATTCCGAATTTCTGAGAAACGAAATTCGTTCACATGCGTTGGATAGAGAAAAAACATAGTCGATGCATTTGCGTCGGCTGAACAATCAGGAGTCCCAAAACTATGACAAGGTTCCTAGCTGAGTAAAGGTTTTTTTAATATGCCGCCCTCGGATACACAAGCGAACTTTCAACTTCAAACCGTTTTTGAGTTGTGCAAGGATACATACACGCATTGGACGTACAGAAATTATGATTCAACCCCCTCGAAGAGATTTTTTGTTTGCCAAATATGTACTAACAGAAACACGTACGGAGGGGGGGGGGATTCAAGTGTGATTAAAATAAAAATTTGAGTCGGAAATTTTCTTGCAAATGCTTCCTTATTTACTTCGTACAAACAAGTAAAAACTGATTCAGAAATATTTCTAAGAGGAAAACTATGACCACCCTTGTAATTTGACCACCTTTTTAAGTTGACCGCTTTTTTCAGGCACGGAATTGTCGCACATGCTAGGAACTAGCACTCAAGGGCCATGTACTGTTAGAAAAGATTCTACCAGTAGATCAATCAAAGCACAGTTCGAGAAAAGAAAGGATTGCAAGTTTTTATCCACCGGTAGATACGTTTCAATCATACCAGCACACGACACCTGGGAATTTGGAAGAGCTTCACAACGTTTCCCAAAGGGCGAAGGATCGAAAAAGTGCTTAACAAATTCAAACAGCAAAAGTAAATAAACCAAAATTTTCTTACCTTGCAGCCGGTCCACAAGCACACAAAACTTTCTTTGTCCATTTGTGGTTGAACATGATCTGATCTAATATGCTCAACTAGTTCAGCATTTCCTTCAACACACGTTTTACAATGTAACCAGCTACATTGCTGAAATTCAGTTGAGGAACAATTTGACTGACTAATACTGCTACAAGAATTAATTTGACTATTATTTCGCTTATCAAAATGGAATATAGATTCGGAATGACCACTTGTCTCACTAGATTCAGCAGTTTTGCATTCACTCGAAGAACAAGAAGCGTCAGCAGTCTGTTTGAAAGAAGGAACAATATTTTGAGTTTCAGCTCTTTGGAATGATTCACAATGAGATTTTGGCACCGAACTACTTTGTGGGAGGTAGAAGTGTTTGATTCCTTCGGGTTTAGTGACTGGTTCACTGACAGTTTTTGTTCGATCGGGGCAAGTTTTTTGATGAAAAAATGTTCTTCCTTTTTCATCAGAGAAATCGTCCGTATTACTACTCGATAAGCTGTGTTTGGTGTCCTTTTTGATGGTTGTACTGTGGTGTTCAAGCGGATAGTCGTCACTTTGGCAGTCTTCTTGTAGAGCTGGCGGTATGGGCGGCATGGGTTGAGGAGTGCCAGATCTCGAAAACCTGTCTGGTTCCTCAGGAGAACACGGAGATGACCCACTGTTGCTGTCGCTGCCATTGCTGCTGTAATGACAAGAGTCCACACTTCCTTGATCACTGCTGAAGTTGCTAGCGCCAATGCTGAAATAAAAGCATAGAAATTAGAATGGAGAAAATCGTAATCTTGTATAAACCATTTGCAAGTCATGTGTTACATTTTACTCATATATTTTCACTTTATTACCGGAATTTTAAACTTTGGCGTTTAATTGTGATACAGGGTTACTACGAAATATTCATTCGTTCTGGAAACGCAATAATTTTCAAAAGTAACGCACATACATGGAAATTACCACAAACTCACCAAATACGCGCGATGTTCATCAGTTCTTGCAGTGTTTTGGGGGCACATTAATGACCTCCTTAATGTACCCCAATACCAAAAGGGTAGAAGAACGCAAGGACAGCCTCTATCAAACAGAGATGACTTCACCAGGATAACGCTGGACGCTACCAGGACGTAACACAAACACGCAGTTTTCCTACTTAGACGCCATTTTAAAATTAATACACTCGTGTTACCAAGACAACTCGAAATATTGGAGAACTTGCAGTTGTTTTCATATACACTGTACTCCCGATTACCAGTGTGTGAACTATCCGTGCAGCCGAAAATTTAAATATTTAAATACTAGTACTAATGTAATACTTTTTGTATTAGTTGAGTATCGTAATTAAAACTCAAAGTATTTTATATACCACCATGTACTTTACTTATAGCTTCCTAATACACACTTTATTGCATGCTTGGTCATTTTCAGATTATCAGTGCTTTTCGATTTTTCGTGCAAATCCTTGCATTAATTAGCACGGATCATCGGGAGTACAGTGTATTCCTCATCGTAGTACGTACAATACTTTAAGATATATACTATTACCATAAGTTGAAGTATCAACTTTCTAACTTTCTATAATAACATTTTGTACTTGAAAAATAATGATTTGTACGTGCTGCGGGTGTGAACGTACGATCACGCCCGCAACACGTACAAATCATTAGTTTTTAAATACAAAAAAAAAAAAAAAAAAAAACTTTAGTTGATATACTTCATATTATAATACACAACGATTCGCAACTCTAGAGCTTGAATACGCTACCTTGCGGTGATTAACAATACTAAAGAAAAAGGTAAAATATTCCATTCCACGTGTTCTTTGGGGTAAATTACAGGCTTCAGACAGTTTATGATGTAATGTAATTTCAGAAGAATTGAAAAGAAAGCTTTCCACAAAAACACGATGAAAAATTACTGTCATTCATTAAGCGTCAAAGTAAGTTATAAGTTACGGCATTTGTTTGTTTTACCTTTTTCATCCGCCATTAGACAATGGCTGCAGCGTCCCCAATAGTTTATTGGAGTTGCGAATTCCTTATGTACGAATAATTGCAATTAAATACCAAAGTTTTAAAATTACGGAACTAAGTGAAAATATAAGCGTAAACACATCTCATTAGTGCAAATGGATTCAGCAAACCTTTATTGTATTTTAAGCTGAAATAAAGAACTAAGAAGCAGTTTAGCACATCAACCTCTTTGGCGCATGCTTGAATTAAAAATTCCCACCTTTTTAATGGATGGTGGGCTATTTTTTAACCCACCTCGAGATATTGCAATCTTGCAATCATTGCATGTGCATAGGTTCTTCTTATTTACATAAAGCAGTAACTAATACTTATGCCAGTGGTGCCCAACTTTTTTCTGCTCGAGGGCCGAACATTAAAATCATTCTCGCGAGTCAGAACATACAAAATTTTGAAATATTTCCCTGGTTTTTAAATAACATAGGAAAATATGGAACAGGGGAGAAAAACACAAATCAGTAATTGTTGTTATCATTACTCGATGCGTATTTTATTAAATGATTTTTTTTTTCTTTTCAGAAATTAATTTCTGAATACAGTAAAACCTGTAAAGTTGACCACCTTTGTAAGTTGGCCACCTGTCTAGGTTGACCGCTTTTGTCAGGAACGGAATTAGTCTTATCTTATGTAATGAAGGAAAACCTCTGTAACTTGACCACCTCTCTATCTTGATTGTACTAAAAGTTTCATCAGTTATGCCTCAAATAAGTAACCAGACCATTTTAGAAAAACCTATGAATATTTATGTTTCCATCGGAAAACATTGGGCTAATGTTAAGTCCCAGAAAATGAGCCAAACTTCAATAAGGAGTTATTTTGTTAAAAAATAGATTACTATGGTTACAAATGTACAAGAAAAAATCAAATGAAGAATTTGAGTCACTTTTGACTTGTTATGAATTTTTAAGAATTGTTAATATCAAGTAAATAGTTTTTCATAAGCAATGAGGCATTTTTTTTTTAAAATCAATTCACAAAAATTTTAAATTTGTATGATACTTTACGCGTCATTCTGGTAAATAATCTCTAAAAATATTCAAACAACATTTTTTTCTTATTGTTTTAAAGTAATGTTAAACAATGAAAGTGAGTTTAAAGTATTCCAGTTAGTTAAAAAATAAATGCTTGGGACAAGAAATGACAAAAAAAAAAGTTTTCATTACTACCCTCTATAAGTTGACCACCTGTCTAAGTTGTCCACCAAAGTACTGCACCGCAAGTGGTCAACTTACACAGGTTTCACTGTATTTGGCTTCAAATCTGTGACATCGCCACTTCATGCTTTTCTATTTGTGACATTTAACAAAACAATAGGCCACATGGATCAACTTCGCGGGCTGGAAGTGGCCCGCGGGTCGTAGGTTGGGCACCACTGACGTATACCATCAACAAATCTCAGAAGCTGCTTTGTATAAGCAAGTTTCAACATGTCAGTACGGTGTAATTGGGGGGGGGGATCGTTCCCGAAACATATGGTTTACTATCGTTAAATTAATACAAACCTAACTTGAATTAGTTTCAAAAACCGTTTTGAAAAAAAAAAAAAAAAAGTCTACATTTCGAATAAAAGGTGGCATAAGAAATCTTAACTGAAATTTTTTCATGTAACAAAAAATCAACCCTGACATCTACCCAACAAAGAAGTGCGTGTGTGTTCCCCAAATATTTTTTTTCAACAACAGTACTGCATTTCACTACAAGCTCAACGCGTGATATGCCAACTTAGTTTAATTTTAAACGCAATACAATTTTCTCTTCCTGTATAAGTATTAATCAATTTGAAACGATTTTCGCGAACATGAAAGTGTCTCATAAACTTCTATTCAAAATTTGCAAGTATTCAGAAATTTAAGCTCCATGTCTAGACATTTTTCAGAGAAAAAAATTCTAGACATCGGGCTTTAGAAATTATGGAAATTAATTGAATTAAGTCATGACTTTTGAAACGTTTTTCGGTAACTTTTCAAAGCGTTCAACGTACAAACAATGTACTGCCACATTTTTTTTTTCATAAAATGTGGTTCCAATTCTTAATTTTAGGGCGCACTAGTGATTCACCTTTTCCACTCCGCATGCGTTAATTTCTTCTTTGGCAAAATAAAGACTGGGAAATTAATCCGTTACTGCTAATTTTTTTTAACGAAGTCGCTTCAAACTATGCCTTCTTTTGAAAAACGAAAAACAAATGTAAAAACTTGGGCATTTTGTTCACACAAAACATGTTAGACGTTTAGTAAGATTATTTTCTGATCAAGCATCACCCACGGTTAAAGGAAAAGTACAACTTCTTGTTCTTCGCACTTAATTCGAGTTTTTGCCTTCTGTTTTTTCAGTTTATTTTTTAAATTATTATTACTATTAATTAATTAATTTTTGAGACATAATCAACAGTTGCTAGACTCTTTTTTTTTTTTTTTTTTGATTGAATTAGGAGAGTATGCTGCTTGCTAATATGAAGATCTGTCACAGTAAATACTTCTAAAAATGGAAAACTGACTTCTAAGCAATTTTAAATATAGCGAACATGAAAACCGCGGGGTGAGCAAAATTTGTTACATTTCCGTTGAACTGTTATGGAAAGATAAATTTTTCGTTTTTTGGCATTGTTGTCATTGCTTTACTGGACAAGTTGGTTTCCGCTGAAAATGAAGTACGAATAAAACGTCTAATTCCAACATTTCCCTATTCTTCTTGTTATAATGAAATCCAAAACGCGTTTCTTCAAATATCTCAAAAATTCATTTCTGCAGATACTGTGCTTTACCTTCCCACGGCAGAATAAGTATATAGTAAGGTTATTAACGCAGAAATAATTTTAACAATTTAAGAAAAATAGATCCTGACATAAAAATGCAAAACATGTGATCTCAAAAAGCTTATGTTAGGGTTGTTCAAGTCATAAAAGTAAAGAAAATCCGAAATTATTTTTTAAATACAGGGATATTGGCAGGTGCATATGGCATCTGATAAATCAGTTCAATTTCGGGCATTTTCATACACATAGTTGATGCATGTGCAAAAGAACTCGTTAAAAGCGGCATTGCTAGAAGAAAACTCTGAAATTATATTGCGCCTGTGACAGAAAAGAGTTCCATGAAATCGACATTGCTCAATCAATAATTAGAAAATATATTAATGTCTCGTTACGTAAAAAAAAAAAAAAAAAAAAAAATGGATAAAAGCGGCATTGCTCGAAGAATACTCAGAAAATGTATTGATCCCTCGTTGTGTAAAAGAATCCGATGAAAGCGGCATTGCTCGAAGAAACCTCAGAAAATTATATTGATGTCTCGTTACCCATTAGAATTCGTTGAAAGCGGCATTGCTCATAGAATGCTCAGAAAATGTATTGTCTCGTTACGCATAAGATTTCGTTGAAAGCGGCATTGCCAGAAGAAAGATCTAAAAATATATTGATGCGTCGTTACGGGTAAGATTTCGTTGAAAGCGGCATTGCTCAAAAAATGCTCAGAAAATGTATTGTCTCGTTACGCATAAGATTTTTGTTGAAAGCGGCATTGACAGAAAAAAAGATCTGAAAATATATTGATTCCTCGTTATTGGGTAAGAATTCGTTAAAAGCGGCATTGCTCAAAGAATGCTCAGAAAATGTATTGTCTCGTTACGCATAAGATTTCGTTGAAAGCGGCATTGCCAGAAGAAAGCTCTGGAAATTATATTGATGTCTCGTTACGGATAAGAATTCGTCGAAAGCGGCATTGCTCGAAGAATACACAGAAAATGTATTGATGCTTAGTCATGCAAAAGAATTCGTCGAAAGCGGCATTGCTCGAAGAATCCAAATGTATTGATGCTTAGTTATGCAAAAGAATTCGTCGAAAGCGGCATTGCTCGAAGAATCCAAATGTATTGATGCTTAGTTATGCAAAAGAATTCGTCGAAAGCGGCACTGCTCGAAGAATACACAGAAAAATGTATTAATGCTTAGTTATGCAAAAGAATTCGTCGAAAGCAGCATTGCTCGAAGAATACACAGAAAATGTATTGATGCTTAGTTATGCAAAAGAATTTGTCGAAAGCAGCATTGCTCGAAGAACACTCAGGAAATGTGTACTCACCCGCTGAGCTCTGCGCGTCTGCTTCTGGTCGTGGCCCGAGTTAGGGGCATTGGAATAAACATCTAGTTAGTTAAGCCTATAAGCGGGGGAGCAAGGCGCTCCCAGGAGGTCTTCAGAATATTCTAATTCTAACTTCCCAACACGTGCCGCATTCGGAAGTCCTTTTTTTCCTATGCTTGTTCTCGGCATTTAGTTTCACACTTGCGGTCTTGTTACCATCAGATTCTTTATTTGAACTTTCTGAGATTATGAGGTGAACGACATCAATTTTCATTAAAATTGTATTCGACTTAGGATTAATCATATTATCATTACCAAAAATCACTTCTGTCAGGTTCCCTGTTTTCAGAGTTTTTAATTATTTTTAGGGAAGCAGTTGAATTTACTGTGTTCTGGAACAAACTCGTCCAAATAGTTATGGAAAGAAACATGACTGATGCTTTCCGTACTGCCCTAAAGGCCTAGTGCCGCCTAAACCTAGTGCTAAGATTATGAGGCAAACGGCGTTGAAATGATTTTTTAATTTTGAACGATCTTCAGCTTACAGGAAGCCCAGATAATGTGTATCTTGAAATTTTACTTAATCTAATTGCAAGAATTTTTCATTTATGTTTTAATTTTTTAGAAAAAAATAAGTGCTACAATAGGGTCAGTTCCGGAATTTTAAAAGTATTTTTTTCTGAAAGAGCATACTGAAAAACATAGGATCTAACAATTTTTTAATAACTAAGTTTAATATTTAAAAAAAAAAAAAATTTAATCGGTGCGCTCTTATTGTTAACGCTTCAGCGGATGACATCACAAATGATGAAATACCATTCACTGATGCCATTTCAGAAAGCACAATATTTAATTAGCTTCTTTACTCCGATGAGTTGGCAACAATATGGATGATAGCAAGTGTATAGCGCAATATTTAATTTGCTTCTTGATTATCATAACGTGGAAACGCGGTAGACAGATGCGCCAAAGTGCATCATTTGTGACGCCATAAAGACCTCGCCTTATTTTCAAAATCGGGCATTTTAAAAAATTAATTAAAAATCATTTTAATTAAGTTTTTTCTCGAAGAAATTTTAGTTTTTTTTTTCGCTCCATGTTTTTTTTTTTTTTTTTTGCTTATTCTATCAGTTTCAGTGACTAAAAGTAGAACTTTTGACTGAAGGAAACAACCCCATTAGTAGAACAATGTAAATAAATGAATAAAATAAAACAATAAAAATTTAAAGTTTCTAAGCTTAGATGCCTGCCTCTGAAACTTGGCCCAGAAATAAAACACATACTTTACATGTACAATAAATATATTGTCTTCCGTATTTGGATATTAAACGAATATCGCAGACTCGGATAACTACCATTCAAATTGTCTCCAAAATTCAGAGAACAAAGACACTGTATGTTACGGGCTATGAGCTAATTGTTTACATTTATTCAATTCGTAAGAAAATCTATTAAAAAAAATTCTTATTAAGGAACATGAAAGAACAACATTATTACTTTCAAGACATCAAAACAAACTTACATGTTACTAATTTTAAGAACGTGCTATAAAAAAAGCTTGATAACTGTACGTGAAATGCAAATAACTTTTACTTGATGGATTTTTAGCAAGAATAAATAGCATTTATTTTGGAGCAAAAATGTTTTCAATACTGTACTACCAAACTGTAAAATTCTATGAGTACAAAATTTAGAAATAATTTTAAGGAATAATAAATGACATGAACTTAAGATGCAATAAATGTTAAAGAACAACTTTGTGACCCACATATTACATAATACATTGCATAAGCGTGGATGATAAGGAGTCCTCCTCCTCCATAAGTTTTAAGGTTATGACTTCCCCTGGGATGCATTAAGACTTAAAATTATTTCTTCATTTTCAATCTGATTTCACATTTGAGATGACGAATACGATTATGATAATTAATCAATATTTCTCCCAATCGATAAATTAATATTTGCATTTAGAATAAAAAATAACATTTATCTTACAAAACTAATTTACCCTCCCCCCCCCCCCACACGCGAGAGAAAAGGAAAAACAGGGTGTCGACAGGAACTATGAAAAAAAGTTCCCTGACTTTTCCCTGATTAAGATAAGAACTTTAAGAAACTATTAAAATTACTCTTAAAAATATATGTGTATTTATGATAGAACTAAAAAGTAATTGAAATTATTTTGAACTAAGTTTTCAAACAGTATTTATAATTGTTGCAAGAATAACAAGTAATAGTGAAAGAATAGAAGTAATGTAGTTATTCTTATATAACTAATTGACATATTTATGCAAAACAGATGAAACCATTTGACATCCATTCATAAGGAGCTTTTCTCTAATCCAGAACATAGGTTTTAATAAAAGAATACAGCATTTTAACAATAAAAAATAAAGATATTTACTTAAGTACACAAGTTAACTCTATTTCAAATGATTTCAATATGTAACGAAAAAAAAATCTTAAGATTGCTTTTGTAACAAACAACTTTGAAATGCAAGGAAAAAAAACAAGAAAAAAAAGCAATTAGTTTATTTCAAGATATATAAAAGAAGAATACAACTTGGTTATAAAATTAAAGAATCACTTAAGTCTGAAGAAAATAAAACCTTTATAATCTGCGGTGACAACAAATAGTATAACGGCAAAAAACAAAGTTTTTTTTATTGAACGTTCAATTTTAGCAATTAAATTAAAAATGCGAAGAAGTTATTAACTTTTAAGCTTTTATAGTATTAATTCAAAAACCAAAGATTTCTTCTTGAAATCGTGATTACAATACGCTAATTACTTCGAGACAATGGAATAAAGGCAAAGGAGCTAAGGCATTAATGAAGGCTTCCTCTTTGCCTGTATGGTTGTTTATTTTACGTAGCATTGAAAGCGTAAAAGGAAATTTCAAGCTAGGTAAAATAAACAACCTAACAGACACAGAAGCAATCTTAGGAAGTTCATCCTGTGGTTAATAAGTAAGATTCAATACTTTGACGTTGAGGAAAAAAGATGCACAAATATGCGGCAGTGTATAATAGCACCTCATTAATCTTACCTTTTTTTTTTTTTTTTTTTTGAACAGATAATTGGCGGAAAATGCGTAGGGAATTAGAGTACTTTATTTTGTAAAGCAAAAAAAAAAAAATCTTCATAAAATCAATTTTCCCTGATTTTTTGTATTTTTTTCCAAAATTCCCTGTTATTTCCCTCGCTTTTCCCTGATTAATAAAGTTCCCTGACTTTTCCCTGATCTGTCGCCACCCTGAAAAAGAGACCCAAACAAAATTCGTTTTGGAGGAACCATATAAAACTCTCTGACACAACATCCATTTCCTTCTCAGAATAAATAAAGAAACAAATGCCCTTCGATAAATGTATCTAACTTCACTATAGCAACCAGCTGACTGTTCGATATTCTTTTCACACGAATGGAGAAAAATGGCCCTATGTAAATGAAGGCAAAAATATTCTCATGATGGCATGAAAAGGCCATTAAGTGAAAAAGGCTGTGGAATATCCTTATATTATAAGTTCATAAAATAGCCATTTAGAATATGTTAAAAATGAAAGGATATTGAATTTTTCATAACTTTGGGTAACTACTTACGCGCAAAAATACAATGTGGATACTAGACAGGGTTGTAAGAGTTTCGCCCAGTGGTGGTTTTAACCATGGATAAAACCGGTTTAAACCGGCCGGGATGAAACCAGTTTTATCCAGTTTTGACCACTTAGAAAATTATCAAATTTTAAATGAAAACCAAATAATAATTTATTAAAAAGAAATGCGAAACAAACCATAATCAATCATCTTTCATTATTTATCTAAATAGCATGTTTTACAGTTTTTAGAAATTACAGCATGTTTAGAAGATAAGGTTTACATGAAAAGTATGCAATAACATCAAAAAAATAATAGAGTGAAACATTGTAAGTTGAATAGATAGATTTTAATTCTCACATACAAAAGTACAAAGTATTTGAAGTAATTTTGAAGAATAAATAAGAAAAAAAAGAAAGCTTCTTTTTGAAACATATATGAGCATTTAAAAACAAAACAAAACTAAAGGTACAGGGGAAACACTTTTGAAATTAAAAAGCAACACTACTGAAAAGTTACTGTATAATATTTATGTTACAGGCTGTCTTGTATTCCTTATGTCTTTTGTTTTAGTTGTGAGCAATTTCTGTTATTAATTTTGAAGAAAGTTAAAATTTGTTCACTCCTATTGTTATAATAATGTAAATTACTTCACTAATATTATATTTAATTAACTAAAATTGCTGTGCTTAATTAACAAACTTTCAAATAACAGATTTATTAGTTGCAAAACACAGATCTTCCATACATACAAATTAGAAGTGTATTTTCATGTAATTTAGTTTTGGCCAGTTGGTTAAATCCAGTTTTGGCCGGTTTTAGCCAGTGGCCTGGATAAAATCAGTTTTGTCCGGCCAAAACTACAACCCTGGTACTAGACGATGTCTGCCCACATAGGATCGCATTTTTACTCATATTCTAGCATTTCTGGAGGCATCGCTCTTCATGAGTCCAAAAATGATACTTAGTAAAGCCTATTTATATAACGTTCGACTACCTTTATATGTCGTCTTTACGTCCGTCGTTACGTTGCCATTTACATTTATACCTATTTTCAGAGTCATGATTTATTTCTCATCCTTTCAATACAAAAGTTTCCTACAACATCATGAACTATCGGAAATACGAAGGCTTGCCAGATTTCTGAAATGTCCAACCGGGGCCACCGGAATACCCCCCCCCCCCTCCCTCGTCGTGAGTATTCAAAAGGAAACCACGGGTTGATAGTGACTCAAGTTAAATTTTCTGAAGAAAGTGCGAAATTTTCAGAAACTATGAGAAACTTGACCCCTCTCCCCCCCCCGTAAAAAATTTTTGCAACATGCAAACAGAAATTATTAAAAAGAAAAATTTTAAAAGTTTTCTTTCTTTCTTTTCTTTTTTTTAACACTTTTTCAGCTTTAAAATGTGTTGTCAGCCCAAAATATTTGAAAATTTCGGATCACAAACACACCTTAAGGGAACACACCTCTGGCTGGTTCTTAGCGTATTTTAGAGGGTAGTTCATTCTCAATGCTATGAATAAATACTAATTATGAGCCTAAACCTGGGGTAATAATAAATGACACAAGCAGATAAATTTAAATATTTTATTTTTTACAAGTCAATATTTAATAGTTACTTTAGTAAGAAGAAATACTTTGAATGAGGGATAAAAACTTGGACAATATTTACATGTATTTTTCATTTTTAGGGCTTTTTTTTGAAAAGACTTTTTTGGTTTTAATGTTGTTGTAAAAATCCTCACAAGCTGATTCGATATTAATTTTATAAGTCTATGTTTCAAATGACAAAATAATTATCCAAAATAATCCTTCACAGTTAATATTTTTTAAACTTTTTTGGTCAGCTAATCAAATTTAGCTTTTCCGGGACCTGAAGTAAACTGGACGGGACACCGGGATTTTCCCAGAAAACTGGGACTGTCCCGGTCTAAACGGGACGTCTGGCAAGCCTATTCATAAGGCTACATACGGTTGGCTGGTTTTTAGTGTTTTAGAGGACAATTTATTCTCAATGTTATGTATAAATGGTTACTAATTATAAACCAAAACCAGGGGTAATAATACATGACACATTAAACATTTATTTCTTACAAATTAATATTGATAGGGATAAGTTACTTAAGTAAGAAGAAACAATTTGAATGAGGAATAAAAATTTGAACAATATTTACATGTACTTTTCATTGGCTAGAATATTTTTCGGTGTTAATCTTGCTGTAAATATCTTCACAAGCTAGTCCATCATTAATTTTGCATGTTAATGTTTCAAATGAAAAAGTAATTACTTGAATAATCCTTCACAGTTAATTATTTTTAGCAGGGTTGCCAACTGCTCGCATCATGCAGACAGAGTTGCTCCGCAAAAAAGTTATGTATTTGCGCCGCATTTCCCGACCAAGTGTTTTCAAGCATGACATAGCGTTTAAAGCTGTTTTATATTTTTATGCTAGTGCTTAAAATGGTTATCAAAGCTCAAAAACAATTTTAAATAAGTGGTTTTTGTTTTTGTAATTGAACTTTATACAAAATACCGATCTGCTCCGCAAAACTTCAAAATTCTCCTCAAAATCACCACAGATGCTCCTCAAATTGTTTCCCCAAGGTTGGCAACCCTACTTTTAGACTTTTTTAGTCATCTCTAGTCAAATTTATCTTTTAACGGGAAGTACATCGGCCGGGGCAACGGAATTTTGTCTGAAAACCGGAACGACTGGCAAACCTGGCTTATAAATTGGGGAAATTTCCTGCTTGACTTAAGTTTTTCGTTTTCTATAGGGGGGTGAAATCTCGGGTCTGCACGAAGTGACACCACCGCTTTCTATTCCTTTAAATGTAGTAAACTGTTGATAAACTTAGGGCTTATTTTGTTTTTTCAAAACACAACTGAAGCAATGAAAAGCAAAGGGATGTAAATGGACACTTTTAAGTTTTGAGTGAAACGCGGTTAAAGTTGCGTTGCTCGGTAGGCTTTCATTTAAATATTTTTCAAAAATCATGCTGTATAGCACCTGCCAGGGCTGTCTTTTGTCCCAAGACAGAGAAGAGGTTCATTTACCATTTGTAATGGTTATCTCCTGAGGAGATAGCAAATTACGAGTTATAAACTGTATTTTTGCGTGCTAATATGCGAGCATAGGCTACTGGCGAAATTCTTTCGCCATTGGTTCCAGAGCTTTTTCCAGGAGAAGAGCTTTTAGAAATGACAAGTTAATAAGAAACCAACAAGATCCCGTCATAGAAATGACGCGAGTGATCATGGATGCGTTAATGCCTCACAAAGAATAAAAAGAGAAAAATAATGACAACCAGCTTAAAATATTTTTTTATAAACACTTTGTTCATTCATGTACTCTTTACGCACGTTGTGCATATATATCAGAATAAGTACACATAAAAATTATATGTATAACTAGTGGTACCTGCACGGCTTTGCCTGTAGTAGAAAATTAAAAGGTCATTTGGTTTGCCTGTATATTGACAAATAATGGATGATGAATTTCTCGCCAATTTGCTAGCTTTATTTGCTCGTCCACGTTATGGTAATTTGCTCGTCTACGTCATAATTTGCTAAATAAAATGTTCTTAAAATTGAAATAGAAAAAGAACAAAATCGAATTTTCGAAAAATCGCTTCGAGGTGTTTACTCTATGCTACTTTGTTCATGAAAATCGGCCGACCGGTGTAGGCACGTTCTAGACAGAGAACCAGAGACACAGACTTTCAGATTTATTTATTAGTAAAGATTATCTGTCACTAGATAAGTATTTCTTCTCCTCTATGGAACCGAACTCCTATTTTAGCACTACTATTCGTCATAATCGTAATTTACGCGGCATTTCCGTTGAACGTAACTTTCGCGTGAAACGAGAGTCACTCTAGTAGTGTATTACTGGAGTTTAACTTGTAAAAATATAAGTAACGTTTCGATTATACATCATTTTCACTCCAGCCCCTTGAACTAGGAAGAAACGATGCTTTTCATTGAGACGATGCGAATGTTGCAAATATATTTTATTGTTAGGCGAAGTGGATTTTGAGTCACTCGCTGAACAAAATCGATCTGCGTATTTCTTACGTCCACGAATTTTGTCTGAACTCACGAGGCTTTATTCGGGGACGAATTGCTCACGTGGAATGGGGTGGTTTCCTTCAATCAAAAGTACTACTTTTAGTTATTAAAATGGATAGAAATAGCAAAAAAAAAAAAAAAAAAACATGGACCCAGAAAATTCTTTCATTTTCCCAAGAGTTTTTTTTTTTAATTAATTTTTTTTAAATGTCCGATTTTTCAATCAAGGCGTGGTCTTTATGACGTCACAAATGATGCACTTTGCCGCATCTTTCTACTACGTTTCCACGTTATGATAATCAAGCAGCGAATTAAAATTGCACTCTGCGCTTGCTATCAACCATATCGTTGCCAATACACGTGAGTAAAGATGCGAATTAAATATTTTGCTCTATGAATTGCAACACAGAATGACATTTCATCATTTGTGATGTCATCGCCAAGAAATGTACACACTGAAAGCTCACCGATTTAAGTAATTTTTTAAAAATATTAAACTTAAATTATTTAAAAAATGGTCAGATCCTATGATTTTAAGCATGCTCTTTCAGAAAAAAATACTTTTAAAATTTTGGGAACGATCCCATTCTACTTTTTTTTTTTTTTAAATTTAAACCTTTATAATTTTGGGGTCTTGACGCGATACTGATAATCACTCAAAACTTAAAGCACACATTTTCTGCAATTGAACTCACAGTTCTCTTCCTAAATATTACACAAACATGAAGTGAAATTTGACAGAGCATTAAGTTGTCGGGGGCACAAATCAACTAAAACTCGTGTCGACACTATTAACATTTCGAGCATAAAAACTGAACACTAAATGAACCCTAATGATTTTAATTGACTTTTAGCAACTTTTATAAGATCAACGCACAGAAAAATAGAGCTAAAATATATGCTAATGATTATGATTATCTGTTCGTCAATGTAGAAGGTCAAGGAAGGGTAAAAGATTGATGTGGAAGAATGACACAAGAATACAGGAAATTTTTTTTATACCCACACCAAATGATAGGGAAAAGGGGTAAATAGCGGTGTTTTTCTCTCCCTTCTTCCTCGCTACGGCAGACGATTCGAAAGGCAGATGTGTAGCGAAAGGCTTATGAAAACATATGCCGGGCATTTTTACGGTTTTTCAGCTTTATGGGGGAAATAGCGCAGAGGGGACAAGGTTAAGGACAAGAATAGGGTAAACGGTAAACCCGAATTGCTTTTCCAAACGAACAAGAACGGCAAGTTTTATGTTGTGATTAACGTGACTATTTTTTCCGCAAAACGGGACGTTATGCCTAAATTTCTTAAAAAGTTTAATTATTTTGTGTTTTTGATTACATTTTTTTTTGCTATGTGAAATAGTATGTGAAAAAAAGTAATTAAAAAATAACTAATAGAGTAAGGTCACCTGTAACAGACAAGGGACCAGTAACAGACAGTCACAAGTTTGAATTTAAATAACAAGTCTTTTAATAATAAGCGGGTAAAACTTATTGCTATGGCTCAATGAATAAGGTGCAGATATCTAGTGTTATCAGAGTGAACTTTATGAACCAGTTGGTACAGTAGCGTAACTATGAGGTCTAGCGTCCCTGGCGAACTAAAGAAATTGCGCCCCTCCCCAGGGTTGCCCACGTGGGAAGTCATCGGAGGTCATTGTGACCTCCCCCCCCACCCCCCACCCAAAAAAAATTTTTTGAAGTATTTTGATTGATTAATTTGACAAATAGAAAGCATTATTGTGATTTTTTTTTCTTCTTTTCTTTTTTAGAATTGTTTTCAATGATGCCCAGTGTTCCTTCCCAGTAGATTATATATGCCCCCTCTAGATATTTTTCTCATGAGTTTTTTTTTTTTTAAATTTTTTAAAGCATTTTTAAATTTCTATAATTAAAAAAGAAAAAAAACTCTTAATTTTTTTAAATCAGTCGAAATGAAACCCCCCGGGCTGCTGCGCCCCTGAGGAGAGGTCACTTCTGCCAATCCCTAGTTACGATACTGAGTTGGTATTTACAAGGCAGTGGTGGAAGGTTATGAACAGCCATCACGAGGTCAGCTGGTGTTTCATGTTCATTTGAATTTAATAAGGCTTTAGTTTAAAAAAAAAAAGAACTTTTGTTCATTTTGAAGAGAAAAGGGAATTTTGTCAATTATTCATCCTTTCCTCATCCTATTGATTACTGGATATCATCAGATATTTCGGTGTCTGTTCCTGGGGGAGGGGGGGGGGGGGTCTGACCTTTTTTCGAAATTGAGCAAATAAAAGTAGAATTAACTAATTTAGAGGATCCAGAAGCAGCCAAACGCTAGATGAGATGTAGTTGCATGAGAGAAAAATAGTTTAAAAAGTCTAAATACATTAAAAGGCTTAGAAAATTGAGTTAACTTGAGAGCGATGTCTTAAGCATGTCTGTGACTGGTGCCGTTACCCTACATAATAAGCACGTGTTTCTTAATAATTTGTAAATAAAACCGTTTTAGCTTTGAATGCTCTGCAAACGAAATAAAAATTGACCTGCATATGTAACATACAACAGAAATATAACACACTTTTGAAAAAAACTGCAGTTTATTTTAATTTTAATGAATAAAAACAGGGGAAAAAAAAGCAATTTACGAACGTTAAAAATGCGTCACAAAACAAATTCTTAAAGATATCCGAATAGAAACAATTTTTTCGTAAGTTGAGCAAAACTCTCTCTCTCTCTCTCTCTCAAAAAAAAAAAAAAAACTGGGAAGGCAAAGGGCAGTATCTGCAAATTATTCATTTTGTCTTTTGTACTTAGAGCAATATGGTTCAAGATTACTTGATTTAGTTTCCGCCGAAAATAAGAGCACGAAAAAAAGTCAAGTTCCAACATTTCTCTGTTCTTAGTATGAAATCCAAAACGTGTATCTTCAAACATCTCAAAAACTCATTTCAGCAGATATTACACTATACCTTCCCACGTCAGTATATACTATATGACCAAAAGTATTGGGACACTTTCAATAATTCACATTTTTATGGATTTCTCAAGAAATAAAAGACCAATCGCTTTGTAACTTTTGTCACAAAACAGGTAGTGTCCAGCTCAGGGGCGGATTCAGGGGAGGGTCAAGGGGTCAGCTGACCACCGTGTGGCATGAATTTAACAAACTAAGTTAAGGTTTTTAACTAAACTTCAATTTTCAGATTCTAAAAATCACGGGACGCGGGAGCGTCCCGCCCCGCCTAGGAAACCAAACGTCAGCAGCCAACAGAAGCAAATCCACCGCCAAAGACGAAAGAAAATAAAGAGACCAAGAACAAGATTACGCGAAAGAACGAATTGGGGTTTTTTGGGTTTTTCACCCCTCTGTATCTCAGCCCCATGAAGACCCCCGGAGTTGATTTTTGGTACACTCAATTTCTAGTGGCCCCTGACGCCGTAAACCAAAATACAATCCCCTAGATCATCAGGGGGAGGAGGTACTAAAGTTATAAAATCGCTGTTCCAAAAAGATTTCGCATTCTTTGACAGGGCCCAGACGAAAAAAGGAATCAAGCTGAAATTTCGCACACACATTCCTTGTGCCCTACTGATGTGCCTTTTGTGCCATTTGACCCCCCCCTCCCCTCCCCCCCTCGTTTTCACCTCCCAAATTGTACCTTCCCGGGGTTCTATCACAGCCCCCCGGGGAGCTACGGTAATGATTTTTTGCATACATATTCTTGGGGGGCCATTGAGTACATATACAAAAATTCAACCCCCAGGGACATCATGGGCCGGAGTAATTAAAGTTTGAAAATCACTAATTTTCCCTAAATTCCTATGTACTTACTCTCAGCTCATAGGGTTTGTTTATCTCGGACTGCAATTGCAAGGTTAGAACAGATCTAACAGTTATTCCAAAGTTGTCTTAAGAAATGAAATTCAATCAAGACTAAAACATATCCAACAGTTGCAACTAGACGTTAAATCGCGGATATCACAAATTTGTCACAGCGACTGCGCATGCGCGCAGACTTAGAATCTGAAAACAGAAAGCCCAATGAGCTATGTTGTTCGTTTATACTTAAGCAGAGAAACAAATTAATGAATGAGATTAGAATGCTGTCCTCCCCCCCCCCCAACCCCAGTTTTGCCGATACAAAATTTCTTTTCTTCCTGTTTTTCAGTTTTGATACATTTATGGAGGGAAGAAATTTTAAATGTCGGCGCGAAACTGGGGTTAAACCATTACAATATTTTACGTGACAAATTATATGAAACTGTACGCATATGAATACGGGACATATAACTTTTTAATTGAAAGCGAAAAATAGCACTTTTTTTATTGGTTTGCTTATTTTCTAAATTAATGGATTTTGCACAAACAATACATAATGAATTGAAAATATATGAAATACGTGTGTGGATATCCGTGCTTTGCAGTAATTTGTTAGCTGAAAAATTTTTTGCAATTAATTTAAGCAAGACTTTTAATGGGCTTAGTCCGCGCGCAACATGCGCATTCGCTATGGCAAATTTGGGATATCCGCGATTTGACATCGAGTAAAGTTGTATAGATCTTCTGACACATTCAAATTTAAAATATTTAATGGCTTAAGGTTTTTTTTTTTTTTTTGCTCGGTGATAACATGCGTTATTTCGCTTTTTAAATGAACTTTTAAACAAAACTAGGTATTAAACAAGACAAAGACTTCTATCAAGAAAAAGATAAATCACCAAGCAATTAAAATTATCCCATAAAACGTAAAATAATCCACGATTTAAGAAAAAAAGTAATTATACAAAAAGTGAAAAGCTAGATTAAAATAGCCCTCAAGCTGTGAAACATTTAAAGAAACCTTCATGAAAATGTTGATTAATCTGTCAAATAAAGAAACTGTAATAGAATTTATTGCGAAGTTGTAAAATACTCGAAAGCAATATAATTTAAAATATAGTATTTTATTGTTCAAGAAATTTTCTTTGCAACAGATAGAGGATACAAGAATTGTAATGAAATTTAAACCGCCCAATTCTCGCAAAATGAACATAGAATCTTAATAGTCAGAAAATAACTTGACGTAAAATTAGGCTAGCCATTATTGTTCCTTAAAACACAAAACAGCATTGTTTCAATTGAAAATTTTTTGACTTTATGTTCTCAATTCTAAAAATACAGACAAAGTAATAATATCAATGCAAAAAGATGTGATATCTCATCAAAAACAACCCTGTTGTAAAAATTTCCCCGCCAAGAAAACCTTGAACTTTTCCGCACAAAAAAGAAAACCTGCATCCTAAACCCAAAAACCCTCAGCCATAAAAAGTTATGATACCTAGTTTGCCCGCCAAGTATCTGCCAGACTATCATCCTCCCTCTTCTCCTTTTTCATCACAGCTACTTCCATTAGAACCTCCTCCCACCTTCAACTCCTCAGAAATATGGATAGATCTTTTAAATTGTTTATCTTGTTTGGCGGGAAGCTTTTTGCTCACCAAGCAACCACTTCACATTGAAAAGCTTCCCGCCAAACAAGATAAACAATTTAAAAGATCTATTCATATTTCTGAGGAGTTGAAGGTGGCAGGAGGTTCTAATGGAAGTAGCTGTGATGAAAAAGGAGAAGAGGGAGGATGATAGTTTGGCAGATACTTGGCGGGCAAACTAGGTATCATAACTTTTTATGGCTGAGGGTTTTTGGGTTTAGGATTCAGGTTTTCTTTTTTGTGCGGAGAAGTTAAAGGTTTTCTTGGCGGGGAAATTTTTACAACAGGGTTGTTTTTGATGAGATTAGTACCTACATGAAATCAATGTTAACCGTTTTTTGCTTGGTTCTATCTGCAAGATATTTCTTCTCAGCATGTCATATTTCAAAGGGTTGACTGAGTTTGGTTACTGGGCTATTGCTCTTTTCAGATTTTTGTTCTCATTTACAAAAGAAAAATATACTCAAAGTTTACGACAATGTGTCCAACTTGCTTACCTAAAGAAACATGACTTAAACTGAAACTTTGAGGGAATATGATCCATGGCGCAAGTTGCACAAAATTTAGGGAGGGGGGGGGGGGGGGGGGTAATTTGAAAAGACAGGAAATTTGATCTAATTTGGGAGGGGGCGGGGCTCTGTAGCATATGAGGAGATGTGCCATCTTCCTTGGGGGGGGGGGGCGGCATCTATGCTTAACAGATACTTTTTTTATGTTGGAGGTATAACGCTGGCCATTGAAACTTGTAATTTTATTTCTGGATCCCGCCCCTGGTCCAGCTGTCAGTTTCCAATAAAAGTTATATCACCCTTGCGTTTCGGGGGTCAGTTACAAATTGAGGAAAGCAAACATCTTTTTTGGCCATCAGTCATCGTAAATAGCGGAGAATAAGCTGTAAATTTCAGAAATTAGTAAGCTTACTATGTACAACCTTTTTTCATACTTTTGAGAAGGTACCACTGATATTCACGAAAATATAAGCATTTCTTTCAAAACTACAAATTTCATTTGAAGGTTTTTGGCTCATAACACGCAAAGTTTTCCATCAAAGCTTGCCAAACTTTCGGAAAACTTGACAGCATACAAGAGAAGCATAACACTGAAATTTGAAATTAAAATGTTTAAAATTTGATAAAATATGGACATTTAAAGCAATTAATTTTTCATTGCGCATGCGCGAAAGATAGCAATTTCAAATTTTCATCATCTAAAACCCAACTAACTTCTTCAACTCATAAAAAAAATTCCAGTTCAACATCCTAAAAATTCATAAAGTTATCATCGATCTAATGAGCCGAATTTCAATCATTTTTTGGGGAGGCGACGAACCGTGTTGGGTTTTTCGCAAGTTTGTAACATTTGCTTGCAATCGTTCAGTGTGATTCATGATAAAAACAGCTTATTTGCGAACGATCCCTCGCGATTCGTCGCCTACCCAAGAATGATTGAAATTCGGCTCATTAGATCGCTGATAACTTTCTGAATTTTTAAGATATTGAACTGGAATTTTTTTATGAGTTGAAGAAGTTAGTTGGGTATTAGATGAGGAAAGTTTTAAATTGCTATCTTTCGCGCATACGCATTGAAAAATTAATTGCTTTTTAATGTCCATATTTTATAAAATTTTAAACATTTTAATTATAAATTTCAGTGTTATGCTTCTCTTGTATGCTGTCAAGTTTTCCGAAAGTTTCGTAAGCTTTGATGGAAAACTTTGCGTGTTAGGAACCAAAAACCTCAAAACAGTTTTGTAGTTTTGAAAGAAATGCTTATATTTTCTTGAATATCAGCGATACCTTTTCAAAAGTCTGAAAAATAATTGTACATAGTACGCTAAGTAATTTCTGAAATTTACAGCTTATTCTCCGCTATTTACGATGAATGATGACCAAAAAAGATGTTTGCTTTCCTCAATTTGTAACTGACCCCCGAAACGCGAAGAGTAATACAATTTTTATTGTAAAATGACAGCTGGAGCATACTTTTTATGTCACAAAACTTTCAAAGCAATTAGTCTCGTATTTCTTATAAAAATCTCTAAAAATGTGAATTTTTGAAAGTATCTCAATACTTTTGGTCAGACAGAAAAACCTGTCTGCAACGATACTGTTGGGACTTACAGTTTGATTATTCATGCTGACACTTTGTTGGGGCCAAAAAAAAAAAAAAAAAAAATTGTTATAGACAGGTTATCGTTATAGACAGTATCGTTATACACAGGTTTCACTGTATAGTGTATGTCATCAATACTGCACAATTAAATCTAATGCAGTATAAGCATAAAGTCGAAGAGTCTTCAGAAGAAAAAGAAAAGGAAAAAAACATCGCTATTAAACTGACTGACCAAAAACGGAATAAATTATAAATGCAATTTTATTACAAAAATACGTAATAAAATGCTCAAAGAAAAAAAATGTTAAAAGAAATGATATTTTGACAACAATTATCTAATTTATTATTAACTATAAAAAATTGTGTTTATTTTTGAAGCTTTATTTACTTTCTTTTCCTGTATTTACTTACGAACGCTTAGGATGAAGAAGAAAAAATCATTTGTGCGTATCCTTGTTATTCCGCATAGAAGTTCTTTTGTCCCCCCCCCCCTCTCCATTTTAATCTTGATTTGTAAAAAACGAATTTAAGTTAATTATCATTTTATTTGTTTATTATTTTTGTTACTGTGCTCCAACATGATGGCGGGAAAAACCTACAGGTGCTTTTATCAGAAATACACTTCTAAGTTCTTGAACGGAACACTATCTTCAGGCGTTACATTTGAAATCAACTTGGGAGTTCCGGATGAAGTGATTGCGGAAATGAAGAAGTGAAGACGAAATTATATCGGACGCAAACGCCTTGATGTATCGCTGGAAATAATTCAGAATTAATCACATTAGGGGTCGTCAACAAATGATGTTCGCTTTGAGGGGGAGAAAGGTTCGTAAAGTTGCGAAGAGGAGGAAAACCTTAATTTTTCTTCTTCTCTGGAAACGTTATTTTTTCATGGTGCAGTCAAATGCAGATACAGGGGGGGGGGGGAGTCATGCGGGTCTCGACCTCCTTCGTTTGCAATAGTATCCGTCTAGATTTTGTCCAAAGTGTTCATGAGAAAAACAAAAACGATTTTCAGTCTTTTCAATTCATTAATTATTTTTTGAAAGTAAATCTTTGAAATACAATTTATTTTTATTTGCTTAGGAAATTAATGTGTAACGTTTACGTCCTATCAGATGCCTTATTCTTAACCGTAGGTTCGTTCATTGGTCATTCTTCACCCCCCTGCCCCTTCTCCCTAAAGGGTAGTCTGTATCAGCCACTGAGGGCTTAGGAATAACGACCTAACCATTGTTTTTGTTAAAAGTGAATGCTCATATATTAGTAAACAATACATTTACTACTTCTGCAAAGATGAATTCTTTGTGAGGCGATCACGTATTATGTGAATGGTCTATTTTGGAACTCCCAAAATAGACCTCTAATAAACAGACTCAATTTAACAACTATTAATAACTTAAACTCATAACAATTTCCTTCAAAAATATAAATAAAATATGGCAAGACCGTAACCAGACTTTTGTTTCGGAGAGGATCTTACCAAACACTTTTTTCGGGAAATCAGTACGATTAATCAAATTTAAATTCATTTGCGACACTAGGTTGTTTAAGGGGGGCGGGTGCTTTAAAGGCATAAATATGTATAAACAAATGAAAAGGTGACGTATTTAGTAAATGAAGGGGAAAAAAACTGTATAACCCCCCCCCCCCCCCCACCGTTAAATATTTCATGTCTTTTTAATAATTCAAAAGAATGGATTCTTTCATGTTCGCGCATTCTAAATCTTTTTTTTTTTTTCAATAGTTATAAATAGTGATGTTCCGGATATTCGTATCCGTTACTTTTTTGACGGATCTTAAACGGATCATTTCTATTCTAAAATTCTTTAGATATTTGAATAAAAAGACTCTTAAATTCCGTTCAAATTAGGTTTTATTTCCTATTTAAATTATGAGGCATCATTTCAGAAGCCAATTTGTACCCCCCCGCCCCCCTTTGCGAAAAGGAAGGGGAAATAAGTTTTAAAAGTGTGTATCAGTGTGTCTTTTTGTGGCATCGTAGCTCCTAAACAGATGAACCGATTTTGATAGTTCATTTTTCGTTTAAAAGGTGACTCGATCGAAAGTGTTCTCAGCTTGGCCTCGTTTTTGTAGAACTTTAATTACCGGAAATATTAATTAAAAACCGATTTAACGTTTTTCACAATTATGGTAATAAAAATTTACCCGTACGTTAAAAATGTTGGCCCTAATTGAAAGAACGAAGTTTTTTTGCGTTTGATATTTATTTGAAATTTCCAATTTATATACAGTAGGAGCTATAATCTTGTTAAGTAAATTTTAAATGCAATTCTAAGCTTTTATACGCGTGATCGGTAGCGATTTCATTGTCGGAAGATAAGGAGAAAAAGCTCAATGATTTAAAATTTTTATCTGCTGTCAGTCACATTTGTTAACAAATGTGTGTTCTGACCTCTGACCCGCGAAATTCATCTCAATATGAGGTCGGCTCTCTGGGTTATGTTTTGTTTTTTTAATTTTTAATTTAATATTAGTTTTTGTTATTTATTTTGGGTTTGTTATTCTTCATTTTTGTTTTTCTCGGCATCCTTTGAAAAAAGTGAGATTAAATTCTCTATTTACTGTTTATAAAGGTGTTCCCGGCTCTGTATTTCGTCGGTCGGAGAAGTTCGGTGGAATGGGTCAGCGCTGCATTTATGTTGAAATAAAATGGGAAAAATTATTTCTAGCCTGTACAGTAGCAGTTTTACACTCTTGTTCCTGTATCCTACATCTACCGAGTAAGCTAGAAATAATTTTTCACATTCTATCTAAGCATTAATGTAGCGCTGACCCATTCCTTCTATCTCTCCCTCAATTTTAACGGAGATTTCTTTAAAAAGTAAATCATAGTCTTGATTATATTTTTGCTGCAGCTGCCATTTTTTGAAGAAACTGCCATTATTCTGACGGGAATACCTTCCGTAACAAATTTTACACTTGGATAGTTGAATTGGGTAAAAACAAAATTGAGATCCGTATCCGTAGATCTTGACACTAAAGATCCGTATCCGTATCCGCGGATCTACTTTTTTTAACGATCCGGCACATCACTACTTATAAAGTATGCTAAATATAGAACTCGGCACTTAAAAGTTTTTGTTAGCTACAGGTTTTCTAAACCTGAAAGAAAACGCTGTATTGTTTTGCAAAAAATGATACTCGCAATAACTACTATAAAAATAAATACTGCACACAAAGCAAAGTTTGTACAATTCTTCATTAATAATAATGTATCATTTTTTGAATGAGGCTAAAACAAAAAAATAAAACATTTTTTTTTTCAGCATAAAAAGCAAAACGAAAAGCAATTTTAGGAAAAGTTTTGAAAAACTTCGGAGCAGACTTAGATAAAATGAAAAGCTTTCTGCAAACACAAATCCTAACTGGAAAATTTTCTGCAAATAATTATTTTGCCTAATTCACCCTTGTGAATTAAGAATTAAATTTATATTCAAATATGAAAGAGACAAAAAAAAAAGTGCTTTAAATCATTTAATTTTTTTTACAATAACATACAGTTCTTATTTTCACCAACTGAAGAAAACTGCCAAAATCATTAATTTTTTGACACATGTGCTTTAAAAGGCTTTTGGAGAAAGGTTTTACCAGAAATAAACTAGGATTTTTTTCTTTAAAATTCTCTTTAAAAAAAATATTATTTTTTCATTAACAGTTTGAAAAAAAATTCTGCAGACCCAAAAATTTCCTGCAAACGCCGTTCGCGCGTTCGTCTGTACTATACAAGACTGCTTCGGAGGTACTTTGAATCTTAAAAACCCACTGTCCCTTAAATACAATCCGCAAAATGGCTTCACAAATTATTAGTTGTGTGCCTTCAATTCACGAGTCGAACCGAACCATCATGCTGCGGACACTCGCTGGTGAGATAAATCATTTTATAGTCCAGGATCTGAAGGAGGTTGAGCATACATGGAAAGGCTGACGCAATATTATTTCTGATTATTGTTACAGGCACGATGGTGATTATGAAACCACATGTCGTCGCCCCCCTGGGTGGTCGACAACCCCGGGGGAGGGGGGAAAGCAGTGGGGGAACCGTTTTCTAAAACACTCATAACTCGCGAACTATTTGAGATAAAACACTGAAAAAAATGGCAATCGACGCAAAAAAACAAGTGCTTCATAAAAGCTAAATATAATTATGGACCTATCTTTGTTGGTTTCTGAGTAAAATTAAATTTCTCGCAAACAAGCAAAATTTTTGAATAAAATGCGCAAAACAAACTTTTTGACCAAAATAAATTCCGAATCAAAATTGTTTGATTTTTTTTTTTTTTTTTTTTGAAATAATGTCCAAAATATCATTATTCAGTTTGTTAAAATCATTTAAGTACTGTTAACACGTTGAAAAACAAAATGACAGTAGCAAGCTCAAACACGATTTGCATTATAGTTCAGGATCTGAAGGGGTATTTTTAACATGCATGGAAGACTTGACGCAAAACTATTTCTGATTAATGTCACAGGCACTATAGTGAATATGAAACCACATGTCTTGGCCCCCCTGGATGGTGGACAACCCCGGGGGAGGGGGGAAAGCAGTGGGGGGAGCCGTTTGCTAAAACACTCATAACTCGCGAACTATTTGAAATAAAACACTGAAAAAAGTGGCAAAAGATGCAACAGAACAAGGGCTTGAAAAACCTAAATATGTTTATGGTCTTATCTTTGTTGGTTTTTAATTAAAATTCCTTTTTTAGCAGCCATGCAAAAATTTTGAATAAAATACAAAAAGCTTTTTTGTCGAAGATAAGTTCTTTTTTAAAATTATTTAACCGTTTAGGGAATCAATAAAACCTGAGATTTCATTATTCAGTTTGTTTAAAACTACTTAATTATTACCAACGTGAGCGTTAAAAAGCGAAATAGAAAATGCAAGCACTTGCCTAAGGTAGCGCATTGAACAAAATGGCAGTATGCTAAGGAGAAAAAAATAGCCTTATTATCCTTATGACGAACTATTCATTCTTCAGTTTACAAACTTATTCTAATTGCAAAGTATTTAACTATGGCTTTAATTTTGTTATATACTGCTTTAAATTTGAGAGGAACTAGGGAACCAGGCCCAGAGTAATTTAAATTCAAATATAATTTTAATTTGTTTCTATTAATTTGTGTTTTCAATTTGCACAAAAGAATATTGCGGGTATTGCGGGTACTGTTTTGCGGATATTGCTTTTTATAATTTACTCAACAAAGAACAATGAAACAAGAAATAATATGTACTAAATCAATATAAAAAATGAGAAGCTTGAACTTTTTTGAAAACGAATATAAATATAAAATTATACACTAGAGTTCTAAGAAAACTAATTAAATAAAATTAGTAAAATAATGCGCATTAAAAAATAACTGTAGAATATCAATATGCATACATAAAGCATTAATATATCAGAAATTCTGAAAGCTGGATCATACTCTTTTTTGTTGACTTGTAATTGTTCTATTGAATCGTTCTCTTCCGAGTATTTTGTAGTTTATGGATTTTTGCTTTAGCCTTAAAAGCACAGTATTTACAGCAAGATGAATTATTAATAAAACAATTACAAGCTTTTGCCTGCGCAGGGTGGAATTAAACTATCTGGTAACACTGGCTGCATCATAAGGTGTGGGGCTTTATTGATTTATTTTCATTCAAGTGAAACCCAAACTTGGTTACATCTAAAGGCACTGTTAAGGTACAAGGGAATTGATTCAATAGTACAGTATTGAGCAATACTTCTTAGCACATGTTGGAAAGAATTGCAGGAGCATGGTAAAGAGCTGATATTATATTTATTTCTGATGGAAATGACAAGAAATTATTGTAATGTACTTTCCGGAACTTCTGGTTTTCAAGTTATGAAAACGACAGTGAGATGTACCGATCGTGTTTAAGGTCCACTCGTGTAGTTTGACAATTGGAGAGAAAATTTTATTATTTTTTATTTGGAGACCTGCAAAATCTTTGCTAAATTTGAAAGTAGTGTTTGGGACATTATGGACCAGAGTCATTCATTCCATCGATAACTTGAACTTTGTTCTTAAAATAGGGTGCTTCTTCCAGAGTTTTGCTGCAAGAAGTATCATTTTCAATTACATTCACGAAATCGGACCTCACGCTTTGCTTCAGTGAGCCATTCTGATGAACCTAACCTAGCATTGGGCTTATTGTATGGGAATGATTTTTAGATGTACTAACATCACTTTTGAGCTAACGTTTCCCAGGTTAAGTGTTTTTTTGGTTTTCTTTTGCTGTTTTGCAATTGCTATTGAAGACATTGCCATTGCAGGACTTCTCTGGATAAGAGACTATTCACATTTTCTTGAACGTTCCACTAAAATTTTGATGCTGCTTATGTGGCAATAGCCTCGCTCACTATGTTTCATAACTCAGGTGTAAAATCTGCAAAAGGGTTATCCTGATCATTTATCCTTTCCGTAATTACTTCGTACTTGCAAACTTGCATGTTTTAATTTTTAAAAAAGTCCCATTGTGACATATACTAAGCAGCTATAATGCGTTAAAGGTTAAGTAATTAAGTAATTACTCAACTGGGACATTGTTTTGATAATATTACGAAATAGAATCACCAAAACAGGAGAGCCACAAAATTTACTCTGGTTTATGTCGAGTCTTCAAGGTACATTCCGCAAACTTGTTTTTTTTTTCCCTTTTGTGAATTACCTCAAATGCTTTTTGAGCTTGCTTTTATTTCACTTTTCAACGCTTTGATAATATTTAAGTAATTTTAAACAAACTAGATAATGATATTTCAGATTTTATTGGTTCCTTAAACAGTTAAATAATTTTGATAATTTGAAAAAAAAAAAATGCGTATTTTATTCAAATTTTTTGCTTGTTTGCGAAAAATAGAATTTTACTCAGAAATTAACAAAGATATGATCATAGTCATATTTAGCTTTTATGAAGCCTTTGTTTAGTTTCGTCGATTGCCACTTTTTTTCAGAGTTTTGTTTCAAATAGTTCGCGAGTTATGAGTGTTTTAGCAAACGGCTCCCCCCACTGCCTTCCCTCCCCCGGGGCTGTCGACCATCCAGGGGGGCGAAGACATGTGGTTTCATAATCACTATAGTGCCTGTGACATTAATCAGAAATAATTTTGCGTCAGGTCTTCCATGCATGCTCAAAATACCCCTTCAGATCCTGAACTATAATGCAAATCGTGTTCGAGCTTGCTACTGTCATTTTGTTTTTCAACGCGTTAACAGTGCTTAAATGATTTTAACAAACTGAATAATGATATTTTTGACTTCATTTGAAAAAATAATCAAACAATTTTGATTTGGAATTTATTTTGGTCAAAAAAAGTTTGTTTTGCGCATTTTATTCAAAAATTTTGCTTGTTTGCGAAAAATGGAATTTTACTCAGAAACCAACAAAGATAGGTCCATAATCATATTTAGCTTTTATGAAGCCCTTGTTTTGTTGCGTCGATATCCACTTTTTTCAGTGTTTTATCTCAAATAGTTCGCGAGTTATGAGTGTTTTAGCAAACGACTCCCCCCACTGCTTTCCCCCCCTCCCCCGGGGTTGTCGACCACCCAGGGGGGCGACGACATGTGGTTTCATAATCACCATCGTGCCTGTAACAATAATCAGAAATAATATTGCGTCAGCCTTTCCATGTATGCTCAACCCCCTTCAGATCCCGGTCTATTATCTACCGGTTTGTTGGCGTTCTCAGCTTAATTGAAAAGATATCTGCCTCCTGCTCGGTTATTCACTATTTCTGTTTTCGTTCTAATAAGAACGAAACTGCAGTCTCAGGATGTGATAACCGGACTGTCTGGTAATTGCATGTAGCTCTGCCATAGCCCTTGCTTAGGGGCGGTTACTTACTGCTAAGTACAAATGTGCTCAACAGAAAAGCTTGGTTTCATAAGAGAGGGGCAAAAGTTCGAATCATTTCTTAAGAAAAGCAAGGAAGGCATAATTCTAAAATACCATTTTAAGACATTACAGGCAACATTTAATCACAGCACCTGAAACTGTTTTGCATTATTATTGTAATTATTATTTGTTAACGTTTTTAATGTTAGGGATTGTCCATAAATAACGTCACACTTTCAACAGTTTTACCCCCCCCCCCCCCCCAACCCAGCCCACCTATTGCAAAGTATCACACTTCACAATACTCTCTCACTTGCCCTTGTTACATGTCACACTATTTTCCAAAAACGTATTTTTTTATGGGGAAAAAATCGAAATGTTACATTTTTCGTTGCCCTCTCCCTCTTGTTACTAACAGCCATAATTCAACGAACTCCTATGTGGCATTATTTTTGAAGAAGCCCTCACGCAAATCAAGACGTCAATCTAATTAGAAGTGAAAGCTGAAGCTTTTTTGCAAATACTTCAAGCTTAAATGAATATGTAAACAATAAATAAGTTATAAGAAAGGGAGAAATTTACTTTAAAAACCAAGTTTGTCACGGAAGAAACATTTTACCTTTGAAAAGTAAATGAATAATACACTTTGTCGTAAACATTGCTTAATAATGTTTCAATTTCATGCTTGACAAATATTTCCATCATAAAAAAAAAAAAAAATCTTCATAAAATAAACTTAAGATTTCTTCTCACGTTTATCCACGATCCACTGAAAACGCTTCCACAACCATGTGTATGAGATACTTTTAACTTTCGTTGAAACCATTTACAGTCTGACCACGAAAAATATGGAATTTGGCAATCGGCCAAGTTTAGTCGTTTCCATCTGAATTAATTTAGCACGGGAGAAAGGAAAATAACGATGGGATTTGGATGCACGCGCTTTATAATGTCACTAAGGCCTTATTAATTTATTGCAGGGTTCGTGATTTTTTAAAATTTAAATCGGATTTTTTTTTTATTTAAATCAAATTTTTTGATATTTTTTAAATGTTCAAAGTTTTGCAAATATTAATTACTTCACATTTATAAACATAATATACTTCATACAATAAATGAATCCATTCAACTTACTTTTAAAATTAAGATAAGTTCTCAAACTATTCAATAATATTTTAAGATTTATAAATACGTTATAATGCTTAGATAAGATGTGATTTTGTTTTATGCTTTGCTTAAAGATAAGGTTTCCATTATCATGTACGTGTTTAGTTTAAAATAATATGTTGAACAATTACTTTTATGAACTATATAAGTCATGGTGTATAAAAAAAAATCTTCAAATTTTTATTTAGTTCTAAACTGTAATTTTGGAGTAAAAGCAATTGAGTGAAAATCTGTTACACACAGATAAAGAGGGATCTGTGTAGTTTTGCTTGTTGGAGTAAAGATAGTATAATGCAGTGTAGTTAAATTTAGAGCAATACATTCTAAAAATGCAAACTTAATTTATAAAAGTAAAATCAACTAATTTTAATTAATGATTTTGTTAAAAAATCACTTAATTCAAATCAATTGATTTAAATCAATGATTTTAATCACGATTTAAATTAAGCTGATTTAAATCAACGAACCCTGATTTCTTGCATTCTCTAAAATAAAATGAGGGGAAACAAAAAGCGTTTTATGGGATGGGAACAACAAAACGAAAATAAAATGTTTTAATTTCGTCCTGCAATGTAAAAGCAAAATGATAAGATCAAAATTATGCCGCAAAAAATAAATCAATTTAAGATTATTGCCGCGAACAAAATGTCATTTTTACAAAACTGCGTCGAAATATGAGGAAAAAGCAGACATCTGTAACGAACAAACGACCACCTCCGTTAACTAATAGATGCGTCCATTTCCGCCTATAAACCGGATGTTTGCCATTCCATATTATCGGTGGTCAGAATAACTGTCAACAATCTACATATAAAAAATTGCTTCTTATGTAATATCTTGTTTAAATGATAAATGAATTTAAGACTACGTAAACATGGCAGGATAACGAATAGTCAAATAGCAAAAGTAACAAATGTTGGCTATTTTCGTATAAAACCCGTAACACGCCTGAAAATAACTAGCAGCCTTGAATTGAGGCAAGGCCTTAATGCAAGGTCAAGTAATAACAATTTTGTTGGAATTGGGACATTGAAACTGAAAAGGAGTGGCACAACAATTATCTCATAGAAGAGAGAGAAGGGAGGGGGGGGGGGGGGTCAAAAAACTCAAGTGTAAATATTTTAGCATGGAATGACAGGCAATGTGACATAAAAACAAGGGTTCTGGGTGATTAAGGCCTGGTTTGGAAATTTTAGAACAGAAAGCCATACAACGTGTAGAAGATTGGTAGAGGGGAATATGGGGCAAAGTGAAATGAGGGAAAAAATTACTTTGTTTTAAGCACCACCCACCTGTTAATATTTAACTATGTAGTACAGTAGACCCTCATTTTACGCGGTTTAAGATTTGACACCTTTATTTTATTTTACACGGATAAATTTAGATTTTACGTGGATGCGGCATTGAAAGCAAATAAAATTTTCCCGGTTTCAAAATTCAAACTCCTGAGATGGCAAAAATATTTTTTATAAACGAAATAGATAACATTCCATTAGAAAAATATTTTTTATAAAAAAAAAGAAAAGAAAAAGTGCGATTTTTTTTTTTTTTTTTTTTTTTTGAAGGTACAAATTTGCTGCCAAAAATAAAAAGTAATATCTCAATGCAAGTTTTAGAATGAAATACATCGCTCTTTCCTTATGTACTGCAATTTTCAAAACAAATTTCAATTTGTTCATTTTTAAAAAGGTAAATTATCTTATCTATTTCACTTCGTCTCACATTCCCCTACTATCAAAGAAAGCTCTGTAAAGTTGCAACCATGCACCTTTTTTCTCATTGCATGTATAGGTGCTGGGGAACTACCCTAAACAAAATACTAGAATAAATGACTTTAAGATATTGCCACATAGACACTATTATCTATTGATAGGGCTTAATTTGTATGGCAGGTATTTCACAAATGTACGTGAATTTCAGGGGTGCCCATCCCCTTAAGAGCAAGGACACTTCCCCTTCCCCTAAGTACCAATAAGCCCCCCCCCCCCAAAAAAAAAGAGAAAAATACCCCTTAAAGCACCTCCCAAACAGTTAATGGCGTAGTCTGCGCCATGACCCCTCTAGGTAGAACCCCAGTGCATTTCACATATTACCCAGAATTCAAGCTATTTACACATAAAAGTAAGTTCTGGAGACAGTAGAGCTCCTGCATTTGTTAAGCCTCGACAGCTATTGACTTTTAATCTACTAATAAACAAATTAAAACCATGTTTCGCGACAGTTTCTACAAAAAGCAAATTAAAACTACCAATTATTTGATAACAAAAATAAACGGGCGAAATAAAGAAATCACTAAAATAAATATTAAATTGAGAAGATTGAAGATAGAATATGTTAAAATAGCTTGCAACTTTCAAAAGATGTGAAATGGTAGTAGGATGCAAAGGAAAGAATTCCGAATTCTCAAGCATGGCGAGTCATTTTCGGCGATGCACGTATTCGATGTCGTCCCATCTGCATTTTCGGACACGATTTCTCAATGGATTTTATTGATTACAAAAACAGCCAAAAACCTTTTTTTTAAAAAAACGGATTTCTGCGAAAACGTGGAAAACTTTCATGCCAGATTTTTAGATTTTATGTGTGTTCCTTTATATAGTAAGTATTTCTAACATTTCATATACAGTTTTTTTTTTTCAAAATTGTTTGATTTTTTACACCAAGATGTTTCAAACCATGTTCCTAGCCTTAATGACCAGATACAAACATAGATAAAAAATATTAATGACACTTGTAGTTAAAATTATAATGAAATCAAGTGAGCTGAAACAAAAACTTTACCAGACATAATTAAGGGTACTCAGTCATCAATAGGAGTTTATCTCATGATAAACGAAGAGTAATTAAGCTTTCATCTTCAATTACATGGAATAATACATTACTAATGAGTCATCACTAATTAAATCTAACAAAACTATTTTGTATATTCAGTAAATTATTTTTCGCACACATTTGTTTCACACTCTTGGCTTCCTTAAGAGGTTTTCCATCTCCAGCTCAGTCACTTTCCTATGCCGGGCTGATGAGTGCTAATAAGCACGAAACTGCAGTCCTCGGCTGGAAATGACTGAGCTGGCGGTGTATTTCACATAAAACTATTTTGTGTTGGTTCACTTAACCACTATCTATGCTGTGGCTGTGACTTAAGCTCTTTCTTGGATTGTTCTGCACTAATTGCAATATTTGTTCCTTTGTTTTTGTTATCCATCTTCTCTAGTATGTTTGGCAAATTTGATTTTTGCAATTATGTTTTTATTCATTTGTAAATGTAGGTGATACATAAGTTTATATTTTGTGTCTATATCTAAATACTTTTGAAAATTCAATAATCAATGTTAATTTTAAAATGTTTTATAGGTTTTGGAGTTTTAAGTAATACAAGACTGATCTATTGTCTCCCCCCTCTTAATTTGAAAAATAATTCTGAAACATTAAAGGATTATTTAATAACTTTTCTCATAAAATATGTTTTCAAAGGATTAAAACATGCAGTTGATTTCAGAGTATTACAACGGGAACAATTGTTTAGTGTTGATAATAGGGCAAAAGTGAATTTTGTCAAGCATCATAACATATTGATGCTTGAATAACTTGTATCTTGCCTTGATCCCATAGAATGCAGGTGGCATTTTGACCCCAAGCAATTTTTTTTGCTAACTCCTCCTCTGGATTTTCATAAAAAGCCATAATCCTTCCTTGACTTTTCCTAAACCATAGTGCTGTGAAATAATATAAAGTTTTCAACAGAACTATATTTTGTTCAAACCTAAACCTAGAAGCCTGGGTATGTGCCATTTTGAAGCCTTGGGGGGAAAAAAAAGGCAAATACAATTACTGATGCTGAAACAGAGCAGAAATTCAAAAATGCCTCATGAACTTGAAGCATGCATTATGCACATAATGTTTTTGTGCATAAAAGGGAGCTTTAGCCACTAGTTTCTGAAATGAAACTGAAGGTGACTGAAATAGCACTGGGTAGGTATTTGAAAAAAAATTAAATACTTCATTAAACAGTGAAGCACCGTTTATATGCTTCTCTTTTATACGTTTTTATCATTTATGCATGTTTAAAATTGGTCCTTGCACGGAGATACCTATTATACATTTTTTCACGCAGTCCCTTCAAAAAAAAAAAAAAGGATAAATAGTGCTTCCCTGTATATCCTTAAATACTCTGCATCCTTTAAATAAACTGTATAATGACGTCAAATTTTAACCAATTTTTACAAATATATAGGGGGATTTTTAAATGCATTGACACATTAGGTTCGACACAATTTGAAAAAAAATTTTTGTTATAAACATTAAAACTTTTCTAGGGATAAGTTCCTTACAATTTACAGCTTTCTAACCAGGTGATTATTCGTGAGTTAATTTGCTTAGATTTTAGAAATTCCAAAAAACTTCTTGGCAAGTCACTGTTTTTCTTACGAGTAGGTACATATAAAACTTTATTAAACGTTACTCTTTTATAAAACATTCTGTAATTCCTTTGCTAAAAATAAATTATTCAAAAAATCTTGATTAAACTATATCAAATACTAAGTAATAAGTCAAAGTGGTATAAATATTTATTTATTTAAGAAATTTTCAGTATTTGTATCACTGTTTTTCTAATGAGGGTTACTTTGTTTTCTAAATAAAGGGTAAAGTTAACGATAAAAGAGCCAATTAAATTAAACATTAAATGTTTTCATTGAAATTACCATGAATAGCTAAAAAATTTCATTATTGAAAAACTTAAAGATTAAAGAAACATTTTATTAATACAAATGCTGAATTTTAACTATAGCAATGCTCATGAGAGACGGTAACGCTCATGAGAGATGACCTCGTAAAATTATTTATTGTAGAGTTTTAGCTATAAAAAACTCTAAAATATGTAGTTATTTGAATACTATATCTTAAAAATTAAAGAGTTTTTTTCTAAACAATGCACACAAATTTTATTTTTGCAAACATTAGCTTTGTGCTGGTGTTCATTCTTCAATTTTTAATAAATGTGAATTTATTACATATATGTGAAAAGATATATCTCTTTAATAAAGGTATGATTTAAAGCTAATACTAACTATAGATCTACTCATTATTTGGGTCTCTTTTATCATAAGTGTTACTCCCTTCTCATGAACGTTATTTTTTCAAAGTAATACTCATCAGATTTACTGACGAATACTTCGCTCCAATGAATAAATTCTATAAATAAATTCTATTGATGTTTTTGAAAATTTAATTATTAGGCCTCTTGCTTCTTTAACAAAAAAATACATTACTGCCCAGCTGTATATTTCTATACTTTAAAAAATATTACAAAATAAATGGGTAACACTGATGAGAGATGATTAAAATACTCTTCACACTGAATCAGGGTTGCCAGACCTCACGGATTTTAAGGGACAGTCCCGTATCTTAGCTAATAACAAGATTTTATAATACGAAGGTACAAAAATAAAGTAAAATGAAAAATGTCATTTAACTAATTAGCACCTGTTCCTATCAACGTCGATCTCTATGCAAAACTTTGTTCTATTGCTTGATTTATTCTTTGAGTTAAGAGTTCCTCCAAAAGTGTACTCACAAATAAACATACTGAGAGGAATCTTTCGAAAACTATTGAAACATGATTGTTTATCATGCCTTAAAAATACACCATAGGGTCATTTCATATCAAATCAACCAATAAAAAATAAATTTTGAAGGTCAATGTTTTGGATTGTTATGATTTTTTGTCTGTTTATTATACTTACCTCCAGGATGAAAAAAACTGAAGTTTCAAATTTTTTCAACAATTCTTTGCAAAGTTATGCATTTTTTAAATTTTGGAGGAATCCGAAATTTTGCATTGATTAAAATTTTAAGAGGGGCTATTATTAGAGTACTATTTGACTTAGAAGTCTACAATTGGTGTTGCTTTGTTCAGTCTTTTATAAGGTTTTCAAAAATATATAACAAAGCCCAGTTGCTAAAAAAAAAAAAAAAATTTATAATTTTTTAATAAAAAAGTTTTTTTTAATTTGTAAAAATTCAAAATCAAAATTTTTAATTTTCTTGAAAAAAATATATGTTATTTAGCCTTTTGTTAGCAACATTTATTCAAAATTTCAAGATGGCATTCTTTTGGTATCATGCAGAAAATTTTTTTTTCCTCTTTCAACAGTGCTTTAATGGGTCATTCCATTTCAAATCAACCAATAAAAACTAAATTTTTAAGGTCAATGTTTTAGAATGTAATGATTTTTTATCTGTCTATGATACGCACCTCCATGATGACAAATCTGAAGTTTCAATTTTTTTGAACAATTCTTTCCAAAGTTATAAATTTTTTTAACTCTGGAAGCATCATAAATTTTACATCGTTTAGTAATCTTTAAAAGGCTATTATCAAAGAACTAATTGATTTAAAAGGTTAAACATTGTGCTGTTTTGTTCAGTATTTTAGGAGGTTTTAAAAAATACATAACAAAACCTAGCTACAAAAAAAAATCATTGATTTAAAAAAAAAATATTTTGTAAAAATTAAAAATTTTAATTTTCTTGAAAAAAAAAAACAGGGTACTTAGTCTTCTTTAAGCAACATAAATTCAAAATTTCATGATGGCATTTTTGTGGTATCATGGAGAGAAAAAAAAATCTCTTTCAAACAGTTGCTTTAATTTTATTTGTAGAAAACATTTGTTCTAATGAAAAGTAGTTAAAGTTTAAACCGGGACTATTGCGTAGAAAAACAAGTACTTGGCAGTATTGCAAACATATTAACAAGTTCAAACAATTTTTTTGGTGAAAAAATATTTATTATTGAATAAAAAATCTAAATTTTACTTAAATTTAAAAACTTCAATTTAAAAGTTACTAAAGCTTTTTCAGCTATATTTTTAAAGCAAATTTTTTACTTTTTATTTATATACAATTTAATTGCTACAATATAAAATTTAATATTTTTTTAAGCCCATTAAGAAGCAGTTTGAGATGTGTGTAACTCACTTTGCTACTATAGAACTCAATTTGTAAGTCCTAGTATAGATATACTTTCTTCTTATGTAAGATTTCAGTTGCTTTTGCCATCTCCTCTTTTGAGACTTGGTATGTTCTGCTTGTAGCAGTGACAGGATAAAATTTGCACAGAACAAAATTTTTAGGAATGGTCAAAATGTCTGCTTTTCTTGGATAAATGAATGATGATGATGGTTTGCTAGAATAAAGGAAAGAAACCTGGATTTCTTCTTCTACCTGATCTTTTGAAATTACATATCCTGTCCACTATTTGCTGTCATAGGCACAAGCAATATAGCCCACAATTTCTTCAAACTGTACAACCCCATTATGAGGGCTCATGAACTCGGGATCCTCTGTACTCGAGCCTGGTTTGGATTTTTGCTGAACTCACTCATAAGATCATCAGTTTCAGGAACTGAAGAATGTTTTTGCTTACTTAATTGTTTGCCACAAGCAGTACCAATTTTCATTCCTTCTTCAATGCCACATGTTAGTGTTGTCATCCACAAGCTTGCAGTTCTTAGATCTTTTTTTTACCCAATGTCCTTCCTTTTTAAATGGATTGCAGCAAAATATGCTCCATTGTTTATCCATTTTCAACTGAAAGTTGGCTCTTAACAACAAAAATATGCATAAATTTAACATTAAAATAACAATAAAACTTGGGAAAAAAAATTCTCAACGAAAGCAAGCAGTAAAATTTAGAATGTGCACTGTCCAAGAGCATACAAAGTACTGAAGATTTCAATGCCTCTGTAGTGGGAGAAAGCAGACGGGTTTCATATTACACCAGGAGAAAGCCTAAGGGTTCGTTACGCATACAAAGTACTGAAGATTTCAATGCCTCTGTAGTGGGAGAAAGCAGACGGGTTTCATATTACACCAGGAGAAAGCCTAAGGGTTCGTTACAGCAGGCAGCTGATGAGTGGGAGTGGCTACTTAGGGGATGGATAGCAGGGATGTAGGTTCTGAAGCATGACTCATGATGGTCAAGCCCTTCTACTGTATCAACCCATGAACATAGGATTGAAAAAATGTTGATTGGAGACCTTTACTGAATTATTTCAACACTTTCGATTACGGACCATTTGCCATCGATAAGTAGACTAATATATTTTCAGTTAATAAATTTTAATTCTTGGCTATTTAAAAAAAACCTGCATATATATATATATATATTTCTGTATAAATAAACATCTATATATATATATATATAAAGGAATCAAGCCAAGGGTGCCAATAACACCTCCTTAAATACTGTACAGCACCCCCCCCCCCCCACAGGGATGAAACCTCTTTACAGAGAAAAATGCCCCTTAAACATCCCCTTAAAAATCTTAATGGCACAGTCTTTGCCATCCCTCCACCCCCTTTGGATGATCCAGCTGATCAAGCAGTATGAATTGTTACATGAATAAAGATGTTGAAAGAGGAATTTTTTTTTCTTATGATACCACAATAATGCCATCATAAAATTTTGCATAAATGTTGCTAAACTAAGACTTAATAACATAAATTTTTTTCAAAAAAATGTTTAAAAAAAGAAAAAGGTAGAACTAGGTCATGTCATATATTTTATAAAACCTTATTAAATACAGAACAAAACACTATCAGTTTTAACTCTTTAAGTCAAATAGTTTTTTAATTACGGCCGTTTAAAGAAAACGTGTCAGGAAAAATTTTCAACTTCGTCAAAATTTTAAAATATTATAACTTGAAAACAAATGAGTGAAAAAATCCAAAACTTTGTATATTTTCTCTGTTGTTGTAATACTCCATTGGAACAAAAAATGAGCAAAATCTAAAGACATGACGTTTTGACCATTGGTTGATTTGATATGGAATTACCCCATAACCAGTACTTGCCCTCAACCACAGAAATATCACTCCCCCCCCCCTCCCCTCTCTTTCACTCTTAGAAGCCTGTCCTGTAGTTACTGTTCTTAAACCTGACAGCCCTGCACTGAATTGCAGATTTCAATATACAACATGTAAGGAATAAATATATCCAATTTTAGACTTACACATTCTAAAAAGAAACAGATATATGGCTTCCTTAACAACATTGCTAACTCTGATAAAGAAATATTTTGCACCTAAAAAAACTAATTCCATGGGGTAACACCCATGAGTTGCCCTTAAGGACAAAACCCACATTGAAATTTTAAAATGTTAGATGAGCAGTTCAGTAAAATTAATTTCAGCTGTGTTTAACTTTTTTTTTCTTTAATGCACAAAAAATAAAAAAGCTGCTTGAAAGTGCACAAAAAAGATCAAGTTTATGCAAACTTTCTTGTAAGGACAAGGAAATTTCCATTATTAGCCAACTAAATAGAAAAAGCTTAATAATTTACAACCATGAAAAGAAGGTGCTGAATTGAATTTTAAACACTGCTTCACTACATGTTCATGCAATGCCAAAAAAATGTTTTTATCAACAAATTGAACGAAAAAAGTCAGGACACCTAAGTGTCAATCATTTAAAAAATCACCCTTTTGCATTTTGTAGGGAACTATGCAGATTTCGTCTTCAGAGGGTCAAACTATCCCCCCCCATACCCCTGTATCTCGAGTGTTAATGAGAGATTATTCAAAATTCATGCTCAGGGCCTCAACTTGTAAGGGATCCCTAAATACATACAAAAAATTTTGAAAAAATTCATTCATTGTGAAATAAATGCTATCAGCAGAGCCTGCTTACTAAATATGCCAACTAGGCCTTGGTCTAGGGCCCCTGCTTTTTAGGGGCCCCAAATAACTAAATCTGTTTTATCCAAGGGCTAAAACTGAGGATTAACTACAGCTCCCCCCTCCAAAAATGTGCTTGGAATAGGATTCTCCGATATCTTAAACGTGCCATGGTAATCAGGGTTCTTCAAAAAAAAAGGGGGGGGGGTGTTTTTTTTAAAGATCCTATGTGAACAACTGTTCACAGAAGAGAAGAGTTTTAGCTTGCAAGAACGTTTATTGCAAAACAATACTTGAGTACTTAGTTTAAAAAATGAATTTTCTACTACTTTTTAAATTTACAAAATTATTTATTTAAAACTTAACCCTCTAGCGTCAACGACCGGGTACCTTTTTGCCACTTTTATCATAATTTTTACCCTTTCTAATTAAGTCTTGGCAAAATTGCTTTCAATCTTTACTATGTACATAAATCTGAACTAAAGAAAGTTGTAACAGTGTTTTCAGATTTTTTTTTGGGGGGGGGGGGGGGGGGAGAGGGTTTGGCATTTAAAGTTTTTATATCAATATTCAATAACCAGGCTCCCGAGTACCCATTACGCTGCACATCAAAAAATACCCCTTCGAAATCCTTCTGACACCTTTTTTGATGATTCTCATGTAAAATGAACCCTTGAATAAAAATATGACCACAGTTTTCCCCAATCAATCCCCCCTGTTGATATTGCGCCCCGTATTGGTATATAGTCAAAATAATTCTATAAGTGCTTGTATCAAATTAAATAAAAGCACTTATAGAATTATTTTGACTTTATACTAGTATTTTTTGCAGTTTATTTTGCAGCAACCTCGTATGGTAGATGTGGAAAGCCGTTGCACAATGAACAAGCTTCAACAAGGAAAGGCTATCCTTTTCACCTGCATTCTCGATAGTAATTCACTGCAGCAAAATTTGCATTAGTATCATACTGTAAGATTCTATTGATTAGAAAACTGTTGAAACTGAAGTACATGTGGGACACCTTTAAAAGAATATATTAATAATTAAAATGGCTAAATCAAAGACAAATGGATTGTAGAAACTATCTTAATTCTCCTTAAACTGCTTGATTAAACTATTCTTTTGGCTCTTTAGAAATTACTTTTGGACTGCCTACGAACTTTGAGATTGCAGAAATATCAAAATTTAGAAGTTTGCTTAGAATGAACTTGTATAATGTCAAACATTTTTTAAAAATTCATTAACATGTTTCGCAGTAAAGGTCCTGGCTGAATTTTCTAGTGAAAAAAAAAATGTTTGAACATTGTCTCATTTGTCTTCCTTCATCATTTGATACAGCCATTCTAGTATTTATCCAAGAGTTAAAAACTTAAAAAGCTACAGCAATCTGCATAGTCAAATGCAAGCATTCTAGCTGTAACATTAGGACCATATTGAACCTACCTGAAAAGATTCAACTTTGTGCAATAACTTTATATAAAACATAAGGGGCACATTTGATCATCCATAGGTGCCCGCAAAATAGTGTCCAAATGCGCCCCTTAGCTAGATGCACACAACTTTATTTAATCTATCATTATGTTCAATAAATAAGTTTCAAAAGTACTTGATTGACTAACTTAGAAAATTTACTGCCAAACGCTTAAAAACTTTTTCTTGGGAAATGGATCATAGTGCTCCCAATAAAGTTTTTTTTTTCTCCATAATGTCCACATTTTTTTAAGTTTGGGAAAACTGAGCTGTCCATATAAATCCCTGTCCAAATGTGCCCCCTCTACCCTAATGCTTTTGATGCATAAGTAAGACATAGATTATTTTTTATCTAACATGTAATGTAAAATTTCAATGAATATACTGCACTAAATATTTAAATAATAAATCACTAAATATTTAAATAATATAGGAAGGAAAATTTGATTAAATTTTGTTAACATTTGAATGCAAAAATCAACACACCATTAAAGATTTTTTTGTTAAAAATTTATTCTAAATAATTGAAATAATTTGTGTAAATTATTTTTGTGACCAAACTTGGAGTGAAAAAAAAAATTGTTTAGAAAAATGCCTAATGAAAAGTGATTTAAAAAAAAAAAAAAAGTTTTTCCCACAGTTGAAAGAGGAATATAAATTGATTTATGTAACATATTATTTTTCACATATGCAAATTTAATTATTAATCAAAATTAATGTTCAAGAAGCAATAAATTTTAATTAAACACCAACAGTTAATTTTAATTTCTTCATTTATTTTCCTACACTTTCATAAATGTTGGGAAATATTAGTAGAATCATGTAAACATACATAAAAGTATTAAACCGCACAATATATGCAATTTTGTACACCATATTTAAAGCTCCAGAGGTCGAATGTGAATAAACAAACGGGGGATAACAATGGGTGCTTGTGTTAAATGTACGACATATTGGATGAAGCACGAACAAAGAGCTTTTCCACACACAACTTAAAAAGGAAGAAAATAGCTACAGATAAGCAAAGCCGGAAATTAATGCACAAGTTTTTACCCAAAAGTTGTTTTGTAGAGTTTTATATTCGAAAACAGTTAGGTAATTAGATA